>NC_056734.1:896562881-896777881 GCF_019279795.1 Protopterus annectens | reverse complement strand
TACAACAGTGTATATACCACTATTACAATGGCAACTATTACAGATCTACACAACAGCATATCACAATACTGCATTCCACAACCCTTACAACTTGTAATGTGGTCCTGACATTAGCAATGAATGTGTAATATGGAATCCTATGTTAGGACAGCAAATATGGGGAAGACATACCTTAACAAACACTGGAAGCATATGTGTGCATAACCTCCAAATAACATATTGTGGAAGCAGATTTTGAGGTACTGACAGCATTCACTCTTCATGAGTATGGACCTTCCAGCACATACAGGTCCTGAATGTCACACCAAGAAATGGTCTGCTGTCCAAGACATTTGTCCATCAAATGTAACCACTTACCTGCAAAAGAGGCAGCCGTGGCTTGCACACATCTTACAAGCCATGGAATGGATCCCATACCCACCAGGTAGCACACAGGAGTGGAACATGTAGCCTTACCTCACCATTGCATATACCGTGCAAACAGTGCAGACAGTCATGTATGTGGTGAGGATGTATGGGACAAGATTAATGTAGAAAATAAACAGATGGCCATCCAAGACAGATGACAACACATGTTGCAAACTGGTTATGCAGGCTGCCTAGTAACATGCTGCAACACTGAGGGAGTTGCAGGAATGTCTAGCCAGTACTGGCTGTGCAGTACCTATGTCGACAATCACCTGGACTCTGCATTAGAGTGGCCCATGGTTAGGGTAATCAAATGGGACAGTTGTTCCATAGGAAACCTCAGCCAGGGCTTTCTACAGGTAGCGTATACATAACATCAAAAGTCCCCCAAAGGCATGTGTTGCAATGTGTAATGGTGTACCAAGATCAAGTTGGAAAACTACAGACAGTATCAATTAAGATACATGTGCTGCACAAGCAACACCTCACCCCACCTCAGGCCCACCATCCCCATCTGTACCTTGCTGGTGCCAGTGTACACCTGCATGTTTGCCATTCATTAGCAGGGACTAGGCTGGTACACATGGTGTTCTGAATTTGGGACACTGCAAAATGACACATGTGTAGCCCATAGTTGGCAAGCATCTGCAAAAAGGCTGAGGATGGGGAGGGGGTATCATCCAGAAACACAACAGTGAACTGAAGCAGACATCCAAAGCTTGCTAATAATGGCTGTATCTGCACACAGCCATGGTCATGAATTGTGGCAGACATAACCCTGAATCCACAGTAATAGTAATGGCACTGTGTGACCTCCAAGGGCTGTGCACGAGTTGACCTTGCAACCATGCAGAGTTGGGGGTCATTTGTAGAGCAGAGTGACCAAATACTGGCAAATGTAGATGGCCAATGCTAGTATACCCCTTCCAGGAATAGTGACTGCTGTAGTACACTTAACAGTTGGTGCAACAAACCATCATGTTAAGGGTGTGCACACTTATGCACCTACAAATTGTATGCATCTCAATCAGCATCTGCACAACTAACAGATTTGTTTGATAATGCATTTGATTACACAGGTCATATGTCACATATCAAGTTTGTGTAATGTTAACATATGCAGTAATGAGGCCCCATGGCATATCAGGGAAGAGGGTGCCATGTCAATAAGGGTGTGTACACTCCTCATAGCTACAGTACAGTTTGAAGGTTGCCACAGTAATTGTATTTTATTGGCCATACATGCATCACTGATGATGAGATCTGTAAATCAGACATCAGGCATTCACTAATGACATCTGTCCACATATCATCCCAGGTATGTGTCGGAAAAACATATAGGGGCTGTGAGCAGCAGAGCAAACATAACTGACACACATATACACATTCAGCAATGGCATGTACACCTGTGAGGTATGGTGCACAGTACATGCCAGGGTGCTGAATAAGAGCACAGCAATACTTTTTACATGGGTGCATTGTGCTCCGGGGAAAAGGCATCACCTACTAATGCAACCCATGCATCACACAGATGTATAATGTTGGTAACAGGTATTAACTATAGCTGCACTGCATGCTATTGAGTGCCATATGTCATGCATGTTGACAGATCGGTAATGAGAGGTCTGTGTGTAATATCTTTGTGCAACCTCCCTGTAAGTGTGTGTGTGTGTGTGTGTGTGTGTGTGTGTGTGTGTGTGTGTGTGTGTGTGTGTGTGTGTACTGTTAAGCAATGACGTACAGGTCTTAAAGTGCATTTCTTGTTTTCCCCTCACAGGTGGCGAGGTGGGTCAGGGTCTCTCCTGCAGGCAAACTGATGTTAGTGTCCATACAGACACGGACAATGATGATAGGTGTGTTGAGGCACAGGCATGGTTGTCAGGGGCTGAAGCTGTGCCATTGCTTGACATCCCACTGTTATCCACCCCATCCCTGCACACAGTCACATTGCCTATACATACCCCATCACCAGTCGCCATAGATGAGGGACAGTTGGCGGATGGTGGCATGGGACAGGACAGTGTGGTGTCTATGGCACATGTATCTGGACACAGCAGCCATAGCTGGATGCCCGGCTGGGTACCACACAGGCAGATGTACAGGGGGGCTCATAGGAGTGCTGCTGGTCATCATGCCCCTGGCAGAAGTGCCACATCTGGTGTCACTAGACACATGTTTCAGTCCGTTTTGGAGGCACAGGCAGATATGGAACGGTATACTAAACAGGGTCTGAGGCTGCAGAGGGCTACTCATTGACAACATCTGTGATCTTGCAGGTGCCCACCGTTATTTTGCAGAGGTCATGGATAGACTGTTGGGTGAGATGGTGGGAAGCCTCGACCGTGGAATGTCTGTGCTTGAGCATATGGTGGGAGTAGTGCGACAGCCATGTCGACGTAGGCCAGCAACACCAACAGCTGGAGATCGACGTGGACATGCAAGAAGTCAGAGCTGATACTGTAGAGGCAGTACCAGCCCCAGCACTGCAGGGGGGGCACTGTCCACACCACAATACAGCAGGCCACATGCAAGTGACCCTGACTGGTCCCAAGAGGGACCTGGATCCAGCAGACATATGTCATCATCAGGCGAGAGTACCATATCATGGCTTGTACCTGGTGATGCCTTGGAACCCCTGGCAGGCACAGTTCTTGGGGCCATGGCCAGAGAAGGTGAACTGCACACCCTGCCAGGTATGGTCTTCAGCTCTCCAACATACCCCTGTATAGGGCAGCCACATGGCAGAACTGTGTGCATGCATATGCACACACATCACCAACACAGCTAGGGCAACCCCATACCTACACACATCACATCACATCACAACAGCCCAATTAATAATGAAGCCCCCTAACACACACACATGATGTGAAACATATAGCTCAGCCTAGGTCTCTGGCAAACCATTAACACACCCTGTGCATATGATGATACCTGTGCCACATTCCTGTCATCCATAACATCAATGCAGGGACAAGCTAATATGGTTCTGATGCACAGGGTGACTGTACTATGATGTACCAATGTAATGCTGTGTAACATGTTTTCAGCACTAAAGTTTAATGCTTACATGTCAGGAAGTGTAGCTGTCCAGCCATGATGCATTATAGCGGTTATTAACACTGAGTAATTGTGGTCTCCATAATGTATTCCGTTTGTGTTGTAGGTCTCAATGTGTCACCAGGATGTTGGTCTGCTTTTGTTTCCTACAAGGGGTATGGCACCTTGACTGTGCATATCCTGGGTACAGCTAAACACATGTCATAGGTCTGTATAACATTTACTGCATGTGCCACATGCCTGATAGGTCTGGGGGTGTATACAGGTGAGTGCATGGTGGCTGATGTCAGCAGCCCTTCTACAGTGGACAATGGTAAGTGTGCTGGGTGGTACACACCACATGTTTGTGTATAACACACACAGAGGCTTTGGTGTTGATGCAATACACAGAGAATACTGTACACATGGATGTATGTACTTTTGCAAGGAACCCATTTTAGCCTATGTAATTCCACCAAGACAGAATAGGCACAACAACACATTGGGAAATAATCAGTCTGCTAGTTTATTGTCATTGATGAAGGTACTGGCAGGGTATATGTCCCCTTCCCCAATGTAGTGCAATCCTCAACTCGGTAAACATAGGTGTGCTGGCATGGGTGACACAGCCCTACCCTTTGGAGGGTGTGAGGTGGTGTAGAACCACAGATAGTGTGATTGACAACTACTTAACCTGTTAACATGAACTGTACAGGATTACAGCCAACTAAGTGGGGGGATACACGCAACAATAACTGCAATGATGGTGGCTGTGTCCACAAGATCCACACCCAGTTATATATACCAACCCCAGTATCGCTGTACAGCTATACAATGGGGAAGAGGGCATTTGCACATATACCACTAGTTGTGATGGAATGAATTTCCAAAGGATGATATCCTGTGAAATGTTAGCATTTGCCAGGCAGTTCTTGGACAGATGACCTCCTGGGACATGTATATTCTGCAAACTAAAGTAGATCCCTTCACATACACACACACTCTTACTTGGCAACACTGGGACTAGAACCCCTACCTAGGTAGGTAGTGCTACTGATGTGTGTGGCCTTAATTGCACACACCACACAGCTTTTAGGGTGAGGTGTGTTCCAGGTTACTTGTTAAGTGAAGAACATCAGCAGGCCTTGTACAGTATAGTAATGGGGGATATACTGGTTGTTTGTGAGCAATACATAGTGTGACATAGTGTCATATACACATTGACAAACACATAACATTCATACACACATCTGAGAGACCTGGGCTTATCAATGCTAACTACCTTGTCAGTGTGTCCAATCTGTTACAGATAAGTTGCACACAGCACATGCATCACTGGGCTGGATAGTGTTATCAGTTACCTGTATGGTTGATGGTGACAGTGGTCCCCATACAGTGGAACATGGGACATGTACTGGGGGTACCACGGTGTAAAGACAATATACCCAGCACTCACACCCCAGATTGGATATTGTACTCACCGAAACCCATGATAATACTCTGACATACCCATCACACATTGACCAGGACTGCAATACAACCCCTTGTCTCTCTCATAGGTTCATAGGTTGGTACTAGGCTATCATCCCTAGGGCCTATACAAGCCTAGCCATAACAATTCCCTGGCTATTTCTTCCCACATTATTTACTTTCCTGGACCCCTGTCTAGCAGGGCGACTGACGTGATCCCTGGGGTGAATTTCCTTTCTCCCATCCAGTCGTCAAGGTTCCTTTTGAAGAGGTCCAAAGAGGCACTCTGCTTGACATGTATGGGCAATCTATTCCAGAGTCTGGGGAGTCTCTGGGTCAGGAACCTATCCCTCCAGCATGTTTTGTTTATTGTGATGACAAGGTTTAGATCCCTGGAGCGTGTAGCTCTGAGGGATTGGGATTTCTTTAAGTGTAGCATGTCCAACAGCTCTGGGTTTGACATGGCCTTGTATGTTAAGCAGAGATCGCCTCTGAGTAGACGATATGCGACAGAGTATAGCTGGAGTTTGTTAAGGCGGTCAGCGTAAGGCATCTGCTTTAGGCCTGTGATTCTTTTAGTGAGGTATTTCTGAGGCCTTTTCAGTTGTTGCAGATGTCTTGAGAGGTACATACCAAATGGGGCGTTGTATTCTATAATGGGTCTAATGAGGGATGAGTACAGTGGGACAATGACCTTCTTTTTTCTGGATGATAAGCCCTTCGTGATGAGGTGTGCCACATAGAAGGATTTCCTGACTGTTGTGGCGATGTGGTTATCGAACGTGAGACCACTGTCCACCTGTGTCCCTAAGTCTCTTATCACACTTTCTGTGTTTAGTGTACTGCCACCTATATGGTAATTCATGGATACATGTTTTTTCCCAAAAGGGATAACAATACATTTCTTGGCATTGAGCTTGAGCCCATGGCTCTGGCACCAAGCATCTGTTTCTGTAAGGCCCTTTGTAGAGTATCCACATCATTTGGGATTCAATAATGGCTCCCAGTTTGCAGTCATCTGCAAACTTTGTTAGCCAGAGTCCCTTAGTGTTGACCTGTACTTCAGAGAAGTAGATGCCAAACAAGAGCGGCCCCAGGACTGAACCCTGAGGTACTCCACTTGTCACTTGTCTGGAGCTGGATTTGGAGTCAGCTACTTTTATAGTGTGGGTTCTATCAGTAAGCCATTTAGCAACCCATTGGGTGACATAGGGATTAATGCCCAACTTAGTAAGTTTATCTATGATTCCAGAGTGCGGGATGGTGTCAAAGGCCTTGGCAAGGTCTAGATAGGCTGTGTGGACCACCTTACCCTTGTCCATGGCTCTGGAGACTGATTCAAAGAAGTTAATCAGGTTCAGGAGACAAGATCGGCCCTTCACAAACCCAAACTGGGTGGGGTCCAGTGTTTGAAGGTTGCCAATGTCTTTGTTTATAAGTTCCATGATAATACGCTCCATGGCCTTGCAGATAAGGCTTGTCAGACTGATGGGACGGTGGTTTCCGGGATCCAAGGTGGATCCCCTTGTGGATTGGGATAACTGTAGCTCTACGCCACTCAGTGGGCACGAAACCTGAGGTGAGGCTATGATTAAACATGACACTTAGGTGAGGTGCCAGTTCATATTGTAGTTCATGTAGTACACAGCCCGGGATGTCATCTGGTCCCATGGATGCTGTATTCTTGGCTTTAGAGAGTGCTTTTGTACCTGTGTGGCCGTTATTACTGGAATTTGGCAATCTTCCGTATTGAGATGGGCCATTTAGGGGTGAGAGGGGTGAAGTTGGCACTGAATCGATCTGCCAGGATATTGGCAATATCCTTTGGATCAGTATATTTAATGCCATTCTGTTTTAGCTCAGAGCAGATCTGAGCATTGCCATTTAGATTTTTGACATAGTTATAGAATGCTCTGTGGTTGTCTTTGGAATCTTTGGCAATTTTATTTTCGTAACTAGCTTTGGAGGATTTTATGAGGCATCTCAGTTTCTTACTGAGGCTAGTAAGGAAGTTTTTTGCATCCTGGGATTTTCCTCTTTTCTGCAAAAGTTTCTTCCTTTTGTTGTAAAGTTTGTTTATGGCAGGGGACCACCAGATTGGCTTCCTTTTTTTGGATGAGAGCATTTTGGTTCTATTTGGGATGGCACGATTCATGCATGAGTGGATGTGCTTGTACAGTGCCTTAGTGTAGGATTCAGCAGTTTCAGTTCCCGTCTGCATGGGTGTCATGAAGTTTGTCACTTCTGACTTAAGTAGCATGAAGTTGGCTTTGGAGAAGTTTTTTATGGTGGTTTCTTTACTGGGGGGGGGGGGAGGGATGTGGATGTTAAGGGTGATTAGCTTATGGTCAGACCTGACTAACGAGGAGTGACCATAGGTATGGAGCATTGATTTCCCATGTTGGTAATGACCAGGTCTAGGATATTGGAGCCCTGGGACTATGGATTAGTTGATCCAGGCGTTGGAATTTATGAATTCCAAGAACCGTTGCGCAAAGGTGTTGGGACATGAGTAGTTTTCCCAGTTAATGGCAGGGTAGTTAAAATCACCCAGTATTAGGGTGTTTGGTTCTATCTTAATATTTTCCAGTATGTTTAGAAAGGTGTAGTGAGAATCTTGGGGTATGGTGGGGGATCTGTAGCAAGCTACAATTTGGATTGCAGTCTTACCTAGTGTTAGTTGCACTTGGAGAATTTCAGACACATTGTGTTGGCCAACTAGCCTGGTGGTAGAGTGCTACTACAGGGATATGCGTCTATTGTACATGCCACAGGGATAGTAGGGTGATGCATTGTCATGGCTCTCCTATGGACAGCAACATCACTATCCTTAATACTGTGTGGCAAGGTGTATTGTATTAGGAGAATGTGGCCTCAGAATGCTGTATCCTACAAATATACACACTTGCACACATGCACACACTTGCCAGTACTCAGAGGGTAACCCATGCCTATCAACCCACTTGTACGACAGTGTTGTGCTGGTACTGCAAGCTCCAGGTAGCCCATAGGGTGAAGAGCATAACAAGGTACATGTAATGTCCATTACAGCAGCAGCCATATCTAACTATGGCAATGGGAGGTGCGGTAGATGTGAAGGGCCTCAGGGTATTATCATCTACAGGTCTACAAACACACAGACACTGTTATTCTCAGTAATGCACACATACACATTTGTCAGTACTGGGGTCCATAGGTGCAGGTGTTCATAGGTGTGTACCAGGATATTGTCCATGGAGAGATGGGAAGAGTAGGGGATGTGTGTACAGTGGTATCATGCCACCTGCCATTTGCCAGCAGGCCATTTATCAACAGATGCCATGGGGGTGATCCTCAGGGTTAGAGTTACATGCAGCATCCAGTCATCTGGTTGCCTCTTGCAGAGGGCCAGTGAGGTGCTCCAGTTGACATGTATGCAACATATAACATGGTCAGTGTCTGACTTGGAGACCTGTACCCAAGCATGTTCTGTTGCCTGTGGTAGTGGAGATGAGGTATCTATGGCATGTACAGGGTGTGGATTCCTAGCTGTGGCATTCATAACACAGCTGGGCAGACATGTCAGTGTCACTCAAGCATAGATTGCCTGTAAGCAGCCAAGATGGAGTCCTGACATCTGCACATCTGTACAGAGGACAGACAGACATCAGCTAGCCAGCTGGTTATGCAGTAGGATGACTGTGTTGACAGATAGACATCTGACACTGATAGGTATGCCATTACTACATGACAGCAGTCCTCAATGACATGTCCAATACACACAGTAGTCTACAGTTAATATCCACGTCAGATCAATATCCAGTAGGAAATACTTAATGACACACAGCTCACACACCAAGAACATGACAGTGAAGACTCAGAGTCCATATTTGCATGCAGAGGTGAACTAAAGCAGACAACAAAGCTCACTAAGAATGGCTGTATCTTCACACAGTCAAGGTCGTGAATTGTGGCAGACGTAACCCTGACTCCACAGCAATAGTGACGGCACTGTGTGATCTCCAAGGGCTGTACACATGAGTTGATTTTGCAATAATGCAGAGTTGGAAGACATTTGTAGGGCAGAGTGACCAAATACTGGCAAATGCAGATGGCCCATGCTGGTATACCCCTTCTAGGAATAGTGACTGCAGTAATACAACTAACAGTTGGTGCAACAAACCATCATGTTATGGGTGTGCACACTTATGCACTCACAAATTGTATGCATCTCAATCAGCATCTGCACAACTAACACATTTGTTTGATACTGCATTTGACTGCACAGGTCATACGTCACATATCAGTTTCATGTAATGTTAACATATGCAGTAATGTGACCCCATGGCATATCAGGGAAGAGGACGCCATGTCAATAAGGGTGTGTACACTCCTCATAGCCACAGTAAGGTTTGGTTCCAGTACTACAATCTGCAATCTACTCTTACTTGTGAAAGCACTGTCAACAGTAGTAATGTAATGATACACTACATGCCAGTGTGACTGCATATAACCTGGGATACAACCCATGTATGTAACACATTCAAATGGAAAAGAGTGTTGAACAAATCCATTTATACTCAGGTGTCCCAGACAGTAGACTCACACCCCTTGCTACTGTAACCACTCTGTATCCAACAGCCCTTGTTCTTCCTAGCAACAGAATAAACAGCCCTTGCAGGTCTTGAACCCTGTACACTACATTCACAGCACTTAACCACTAAGCCATCACAGCTGTGAAGACATTTGATGTTCTCTTCCAATATATCTGTCAGTACACATACTGAATAATAGTGAATAACTGCTTTGACTTCTACAATTGTGTAGTACTTGCAAGTGATATTAGTGTTGAATTAAGTATGTTGTATCTAAATATACACATATCAGACAAATACCATGTGATACATCTGGGAAGGTATATGCAGCAGTCATGTGTACACATAACAAGGATATGGATATATATATATATATATGTGTGTGTGTGTGTGTGTGTGTGTGTGTAGATATATGTATACATGTACATACATGTATATATTTATATATATGTATTGCTATAAATCTGTATATTGTGTTATATATATGGACATATATAGATCTATCTATGTGGATATATATATATATA
The DNA here is from genome assembly GCF_019279795.1 of Protopterus annectens. NCBI lineage: Eukaryota > Metazoa > Chordata > Ceratodontiformes > Protopteridae > Protopterus > Protopterus annectens. The sequence continues at coordinate 896,767,863 of NC_056734.1, read as the reverse complement.
TATATATGTGTGTGTGTGTGTGTGTTTGTGTGTGTGTATGCATGTATATAATATATGTGTGTGTGTGTGGGTATATATATATATATACATACATACATATGCAAAAACACGAAGTACTCAAACAAAGTAAAATTAGAAGAACAGGTCACACTCTTAGCTGGATGATTTTTTTTATTTAGCACTTTCATCAGTTAATAAAACAATGACTTCTTCAGAATATTGTAACACATTTTACATCCACCTTATATACTACCATATATTTAATCAATTAACTTATCCCAACCTACAAAAACATTTCTAAAAACATTTTTAAAGCCATACCCCCTATTAAATAATTACTGAGATTAAGCTGCATTCCAAAAAAATACAAAACCCTAAATTTGACATATATGCTATCCATGCTTCTACCCCCTTCTGTTATTCTATCCTCTTCCTAACATTATGCAAATGATATCTGATAAGTATCCCTACAGTTATCACTTTATCCCAGCAGTATTTAGGGGTTGGTCCACAGTTCATGCAGTAGGATATGGTGGACATGCTACTAGAATTTGTCAACACGGCCTTGCATTTGTTTTCTGTGGACTGTGTTATGTCATTATTTGGTTCATAGGTTCATAGGTTCATACTAGGCTATCTGCCCTAGGGCATTTATAAGCCTAGCCAGAGTGTGTGTGGCTTCTGCCACCCCCTGGAATGATAATACTGTGCCTATTTAGGGTTTAGTTTACTGTGCCTCTGTCTAGAAGTGACACAGAGATGACCCCCGGGGTAAACCTACTATCTCCCATCCACTCGTCAAGATTTCTCTTGAAGAGAGTCAGTGAGGGGCTCTGCCTAACATGGACTGGGATTCTGTTCCAGAGTGTAGGGAGCCTCTGGGTTATGAATCTGTCCCTCCAGCATGTCCTATTTATTTCCGTGTTGAGGTTCAAGTCTCTCGCTCTCGTGGCTCTGGTAGATTTGGATTTTTTTAGGTGGAGCATGTCCATTAATTCCGGATTGGACATGGCCTTGTACGTCAGGCATAGATCTCCTCTGAGTAGGCGGTATGCGACTGAATAGAGCTGGAGTTTCTTCAATCTGGCAGCATATGACATATGTTTGAGACCCTTGATCCTCTTGGTGAGGTACTTCTGGGGTCTTTCTAACTGCTGCAGGTGCCGGGCAAGGTACATACCAAATAGGGCATTGTACTCAATCATGGATCTGATAAGGGAAGAGTATAGGGGCACAATGACCTCTCTTGATCTAGATGTGAATCCTTTCATGATAAGGTGGGCAATATAGAAGGTCTTCCTAACCACCTTGGCAATGTGGGTGTCAAATGAGAGGTCACTGTCAACTTGGGTCCCTAGGTCCCTGATTACTTCTTCCGTAATTAATGGATTACCACCTATGTGGTAATTTGTGGGTACTTTGTTTTTCCCAAAGGGTATAACTATACATTTTTTGGCGTTCAGTTTAAGGCCATGGCTCTGGCACCAGTTATCCATTTCTGTGAGGCCTTTCTGAAGGATGCTAGTGTCCGCTAGAGTATCGATTATGGTGCCAGCTTGCAGTCATCTGCGAACTTTGTCAGCCATAATCCTCCTATGTTTGCTTGTACTTCTGAGAAATAAATGCCGAACAAGAGGGGTCCCAGGACCGAGCCCTGTGGGACACCACTTGTGACTGGCTTAGAGTCTGACATGGCTCCAGCAATTCTGACCTTGTGGATTCTGTCCTTTAGCCAGTTTGCAACCCATCTTATGACATATGGGTTTACATTTAAGCTGGTGAGCTTGTCTATGATGCCCGAGTGGGGTATTGTGTCGAAGGCTTTTGCAAGGTCAAGGTAAGCTGTGTGAACTGCCTTACCCTCATCAATGGCCTTAGTAACTGTTTCAAAAAAGTTGACCAGGTTCAAAAGGCAGGATCTGCCCTTAACAAAGCCGAATTGGGTAGGATCAAGTGTCTGTAGGTCACCAATGTCTTTGTTTATGAGTTCCATAATGATCCTCTCCATAGCTTTGCAGACCAGGCTCGTAAAGCTTATGGGGCAGTAATTGCCAGGATCCATAGAAGCACCTCCTTTGTGGAGTGGAACCACTGTTGCTGTACGCCATTCTTTGGGTACATATCCTGTAGTAAGGTTAAGATTAAACAGCAGCCTTATGTGCGAGTTTAGTTCCTCTTGGAGTTCATGTAGCATGCAACCTGGGACACCGTCTGGTCCCACTGATGCTGTGTTTTTAGCTTTGGAGAGGGTGGCTCTCACCTGGACATCTGTGATGTCAGGGAGGCTACATTCAGCTGGGATAGATATTTCTCCTTTTGGGGGGGAGAAATTTGCACTGAACCTGTCTGCCAGTATGTTGGCAATATCTGTGGGTTCAGTGTATTTTTTGTCATTTGTGTGTGTGAAGTAACTCTGAGCATATCTGGGAGTTTCCACCCAGGTTTCTAACATAACTAAAGAAGGCCTTGTGATTATCTTTAGTGTCTTTTGCGATTTTTCTCTCAAAGTTTGCCTTGGATGATTTTATGAGTGATCGTAGTTTTTTGCTAGTACTGATCAGAGATGCCTTCCCTTTTTCGGATTTTGCTCTGTCCTGTAGTAGCTTCCTCCTCCTGTTGTAAAGTTTGTTTATGGCTGGGGTCCACCAGACAGGATGCCTGCCTTTGGGGGAAAGGGTCTTGGTTTTTATTTGGGATTGCATGATCCATGCATTCTTGAAGGTGTCTGTAGAAGGCGTTTATAAAGGATTCAGCGGTGTGGGCTGTGGTTTCCACTGGCCCAGGGGCCTTGAAGGATACCACTTCAGTCTTAAGAAGTGTGAAGTCAGCTTTTGAGAAGTTAGTTCCTCACTGTGGTCTTTTGTGCTGGGGGTGGGGGCGGGATGCAGATTTCCAGTGAGATTAGTTTATGGTCTGATCTCACCAGTGAGGGGTATACTTCTGGTGTGGAGCATTGTGTCCCCATGTTTGTGATGATCAGATCTAGTATATTATCACCTCTTGTGGGAGTGGTGACTAGTTGTTCCATCGCATTTGAGTTTATGACTTCTAGGACCCTTTGGGCTAGGGTGTTGGGGCTTGAGTAATGCTCCCAGTCTATGTTTGGGTAGTTGAAGTCTCCCAATATGATGGTATTTGGAGAGACATTCATACTCTCCAGTGTCTTCAGGAAGGCTGAGTGGGGTTCCTGAGTTTGAGAGGGTGGTTTGTAGCATGCTACAAACTGTAGGGCCATTTTGCCTACGGTTAGTTGCACATGGATGGTCTCTGATGCTTCGTGTGTTGCCACTATCTTGGAGGTGTGGGTGTCTTTGATGAATATGGACACTCCCCCTCCCTTTGTGGTTCGGTCCAAGTTTTGGGGCCGAAAAGCATGATATGAGTTATAACCTGGTAGTGCTGGGGTGCTCCCAGGAGCCTTGAACCAGGTTTCAGTCACTGCACAGACATCGATGCTCTCCATACTGAGGAGGGCTTCAAGAGCCTGCATCTTGAGGTTTAGACTTCTGGCATTAAGCAGCATTACCCGTAGTTTTTTTCCACTTGTGTTTTCTAGGGAGGTGGGTTTGTTTTTTGAGCCTTGCCTAAAAAAGGCACTATGGGGGTGGCAAGAGCCTTTGCCAATATCCGGAAGCCTAGGGGTGACATATGCAAGCCGTCCCTTGCGAAGCAGCGTGGCTTGTCAAGCATGTCATCCCAAGCAGACAGACATTGGATCCCCCTAGAATGACACCAGTAATTGAGCCAATTATTAAAGCTGATCATTTTGTCTTTGTACTGTGGCATCATTCTTGGTGAGGGTAAGATGCTGCTCAGGGTCAGGGTCATACCAGCCTGGGCTACATAATCAGAGAGCTCCTCTATGTCTCTTTTCATGTAGTCCAGGGAGGTACGTCTCAGGTCATTCACGCCAGCATGGACAATGACTGAGTCATATTTGTACTTGCTTTGGAGTGACCTGAGTGCTTGTGTTATGTGGCGGATTCTAGCGCCCGACAGGCAGATTACTGTAACCTTTTCCTTTTTCAGTCTGGTGAGCGGGACGTCAGTGTGTCTGACTATAGAGTCACCTATTACAAGTGTATCAGGCATGTTGTTTGTCCTTAAGGGCTGTGACTGTTTGGCACACTGACTTTGAGAAATATGTGTTGCATGTGCCATGTTTTGAGGTAGTGGTTTCTTGGATGTCTGCTTTGGAGGCCTCTGTTGTTTTGGTAGATTTTTAATTAGAGCCTCCGAGTATGTCTTTGTGGGTTTATGTCTTTGGATTGCAGTTGTGTTTGGTCTATGTGAGACTGGGTTTGTGGTGTGTGTGGTTACCTTCTCCTCCTGGCTGGTCTTGCCAGTACTGAGTTGAGAGAGCTCAGCCTCCAGTTTGGATATATAGTTGCATCTCTCACATATATTTGTATTTGTTGGGAGGAGGAGAGGGTTGTCTGTGTACATGAGGCAGTTATAACATTGCCTCAAGATTCCCAGATTCACCAGCTAAACTGGAGAGGACGCCAGTAATTGACCTCTCGACATGCTAGAATAGTGTAAGGGATTGCTGAGTACTGAGTCAGAATGGACCTAAAGGGAAAATGGGTACTCAAGGGGATTGTAGGTGGATGTAGTGCTTTCTTTTGTTCAAGAGTGCTTTACCTGTGTAAAAATGCTTTAGGATCAAGTGCTGGGCTTTTTAGATAGAGAGTAGACTGATTTTATTGAAGGTAGAGCAGTTTTAAGGGAAAAACTGAAGAGCAGACTTGGCAGAGTAAGAAATAGTTTAAACTTGTTTGACCGCCGCTGTGCTATGCGCACAATCGTGCACAATCGTGCAAAGCCGCGCAAACGCAGATTTTTATACAGGGAACTTCAAAAGAGCTAGAAATGGTCCAAAACGACCAATTACTACTAGATCTTGTGCTGAGGTCACTCCTTCAGGGACAGATAGGCTGCTCAAGGCTCCCCACTCCCACTGGTGAGCAAAGAAACTTCCTTCTATCCAAGTAAGGCAATGGGCAACACAGGAACTATCCCAAAGACCAGAATACAGCAATGCCTGCATACTGGACTATTCTAGTCAAGGAAAGGCGGGAAAACAAGGATATATATTTTTTTTTTGTAAGAAAACTACAGAAAATGCAGGGAAACAGCAGTATATTAAATGCACAGGCTAGCGCACTTGAGTGGGCAGCCTCAACAGTTAAATTAAACAAACAAACTTTAACTTAAGTGCAGGTAAAAAAATGCTCAAAACAGATAAAATAGCAGTTTAAACTTCGTTTACAGCAAGAAAAGAAGGTCGCACAGATAGAAACAGCAAAAATATACTTAAATCTGGAAAGTAGTCACTTTTTCAGTTCTCTGCTGCTAGCACCACTCTGCAGGGCCATGAGGAGCTGTTGCTGAGTAGTATAGTCGAAAAAAAATGCTCAGAGGCGGATTTTTATACAGGGAACTTCAAAAGAGCTAGAAATGTTCCAGAATGACCAATTACTACTAGATCTTGTGCTGAGGTCACTCCTTCAGGGACAGATAGGCTGCTCAAGGCTCCCCACTCCCACTGGTGAGCAAAGAAACTTCCTTCTATCCAAGTAAGGCAATGGGCAACACAGGAACTATCCCAAAGTCCAGAATACAGCAATGCCTGTATACTGGACTATTCTAGCCAAGGAAAGGCGGGAAAACAAGGATATATATATATTTTTTGTAAGAAAACTACAGAAAAATGCAGGGAAACAGCAGTATATTAAATGCACAGGCTAGCGCACTTGAGTGGGCAGCCTCAACAGTAAAATTAAACAAACAAACTTTAACTTAAGTGCAGGTAAAAAAATGCTCAAAACAGATAAAATAGCAGTTTAAACTTTGTTTACAGCAAGAAAACAAGGTTGCACAGGTAGAAACAGCAAAAATATACTTAAATCTGGAAAGTAGTTACTTTTTCAGTTCTCTGCTGCTAGCACCACTCTGCAGGACCACGAGGAGCTGTTGCTGAGTAGTATAGTCGAAAAAAAATGCTCAGAGGTGGATTTTTATACAGGAACTTCAAAAGAGCTAGAAATGGTCCAAAATGACCAATTACTACTAGATCTTGTGCTGAGGTCACTCCTTCAGGGACAGATAGGCTCCCCACTCCCACTGGTGAGCAAAGAAACTTCCTTCTATCCAAGTAAGGCAATGGGCAACACAGGAACTATCCCAAAGGCCAGAATACAGCAATGCCTGTATACTGGACTATTCTAGTCAAGGAAAGGCGGGAAAACAAGGATATTTTATTTATTTATTTTTTTTGGGAGTCCATGAGCCTCATGTTGATCAAGAATGAACGCAGGAATAGTTAAGGAGAGGTGAATTTACATCAAGAAATGAAAGGTTAATATTGATTGCCCAAGATAGTGGGCTACGTACATGCTGGTTTACTACATCCATTGAACTTGTGGGAGAAACAGACATATGTAGGTTTTGCGGAGCCAAATTGGAAACAGTCACACACCTTATTGCTGGTTGCGACTCTCTAATGGCAGATGGACTGTATATTGAAAAGCATAATAATGTGTCGAGATTGGTACACTGGAGATTGTGCAACCATTATGGTATCGAAGTGGCTGAAAAACACTGGAAACATGAGCCACAGAGAATCATAGAAAATGATGAAGTTTACATCACATGGGATCACCCAATGCCAAGAGTCCAACAGATAGATGCTAGAAAACCGGATACAGTGTTCCAAGAAAAGAAGACAAAAGTAGCATTGATCACTGAAATCACCACACCTAGTGACTACAGTGTCTTGCGTACAGACAGACACAAAGTCATAAAATACCTTGAGCTGCAGGCAAAAACAAGAGTCATGTGGAAGAAAGATACCCAGACAGTTCTAATAGTAGGAGCAACTGGTGTTATAAAAAAGAGGTTACAATCGCATTTAGATATGTTACCAATTCATGTAACACTGTACAAATTGCAGAAGGAGTCATTACTGGGCACATTGCGGGTGCTGCGAAGAGCACCTTTGGCTAACATTAAAGAGTGAAACAATACTAATTTCATGAACTTTAGTCATACTTTGACTTAGGAATGGGTTCCATTCCCATCATGGTATTAGAAACCCAAAAGACTTGGAGAAATTAAAAATGTCAGTATGGGTGAGACACAGGTCTTTGACAGAGGACAGTAGGACATTTGCTAGTGATGCAGGCCATCTGAAGCAGGCCATTGGCATTCTGTCACTCCTACAGTCCCAGGCTGCAAGCCACTGTATTCCCCTGGGGTGACAGGGTAGGTGTGCAAGGTGTTAATGGTAATAGTTTCTGTCCTTATTAATCAATTGGTGTGGATGCTGGCAGGGTGCTGCTTACAGCTAGGGACACACCTGCATGGGACACCTCTTCAGTATGCTGCATTCTGTGGGTATTCCCATACAGAAGTGGGGGTCATATTGTACTCATTCCCAACAGCAGGTATATGACCTGTGAGGTTCCTGTGGCTGATGGTGGGGTGACATGAGTACGTGTGTGCTACAGAAGCTACTTGTAGCTGACTCACAGATATACATAGGGCATTTCCCTTATGCTGGCTTGTGCAGGGACATCAGCGGTTTCTCAGTACTTCATACTTGTGCCTTTTGTGGTCTGCCAGTGTTTTGCCAGACTAAATCAGTATTCCATACTACACAGTCAAGTAATGTGCTGCTAACCTGTATGTACAAACCCAAAGGTGTGTCCATTTGACAGTAATATTTTATACACTCTCTGTCTAGGGTACTTCCACATGCGCCCACATTCATGCCATGTCCATCTTTCAGATGGTGACAGATATTACATCTGAACAATTAGTATGGATTACTGTTGGATTGTGTCTTACTGGGATGCATTGTGTTTGGCACTGCAGTTGTGAGAACTTGGCCCTGTCATCAACAGTACTGACCACTGGCCACTGGGATACAACCCTCCATGCCTACATGCTGATCACTTTCACACAATATACAACACACAGTAACCTAACACACAGAGCCCTGCATATTGTACACATACAACAATCTATCCTGCTAATTTGGCCAGCTCAGGTAATCTGTGCTCCACTGTTATTATACCCACACGTACAAGTATTTACATTTCTACATAGGATTGTGGGGGGGGGGAGGTGACACCTGACAACTGTAAACATTTGCTATGACCGTACTGGTATTTCAGGTACTCTGTTGGCTTCCATTTCATTCTGTATTTTGACCTATCATGCAGACTAGAGGCATATCAGTGTAGTACAGTTCTTTGGTTTTATTGGCTTACATTTCAGTCTCAGACTTCTTACCCTTCAGAACTAACATCCCACTGCCTGACCTGTTGTAGTCTGTCTGTGTAGGTCTGGAGGGAGGATGTTCTCCATTGCCATCAATCGGAGGCCTTAGCGCAGCCTTTCTTTGTGTTCATCTACACCTGTCCTGCTGGCTGAGACTGTTGTTAGGTATGTGAGCCTCACTGACATGCATGTGTGTGTCCTATGGACACACATTTAGCCCACTACATGTCCTGCATTGGGTTTTGTCACCTTATCTAGTACTGCCTACTAAGTTGACACCAGTATTTGTTATGGATTTCATGCTGCCAATATAGGTGTCTACTATCTGCTGCCATCCCATTCAGCCACCCGTGCTCACATCTGTACCATAGATACAAGTAGCAGAACATGTTACTCCATTCAGCAATTGATAGTGAGAGTGACTTACCTTGTGGCTGTGTCAGTATTGAGGATGGTGCTGGAGGGCTGACCATGTCGGATGCACATAGTACACTCCCTATACATTGTTAAGCACAGGGAGTGTCATGTTTGGCATTCCTTTTACTGTATGTGCGAGTCAAAGAGAGGTGTCATTCCCTGTGTTCCTACCGTGTCAGTGTATGTGCTATGCCTTGCCTCTTTGCCAAGGCCTGGGCATACAGGGCATGTCTCCCTCTGTCTACAGGGACAGGCTCAGGTTGTTCCTCCTCCGAGTCACTTTCTGCCTGTGCTGGCCTTGGCAATTGTGGGGGGCTGTGTGGCCCTGCCCCATGCTGTTCCTGCTGCAGCTGTTTCCCCAGGATCATATTGTGTAGCATGGCACATACAATGACAATTTGGGTACATGTAGCTGGTGAGTACTGCAAGGCTCCACCGGATATGTCCAGGCACCGGAACCATGACTTGAGCATCCCAAACACATGCTCTATTATGATTCTGGTCTGTGCGTGTGCCTCATTATGGAGTTCTTGTTCAGGCGTGTGTGCATTTCTGATGGGTGTCATCAGCCACTGCTCCAGTGGATAACCAGCATCCCCCACTAGATGGCCATATGGGATGTCCCCATTGGCAAATCTCTGGTACAGCTGCATTATATGCAAGATGTGGGAGTTGTGATAGCTTCCAGGGCTGCCAGCACACACACTCATTATAATGCCCTGGGCATCGCACATGACCTGGCAGTTGATGGAGGGGAAGCCCTTGAGGTTTATGTAGACTCTAGCCCGCTCATTGGGTGGTGCTTTGATGTGCATATGTGTGCAGTCTATAGCACCCACTACCTCTGGGTATTCTGCTATTTGGTGGAAGAGACGCATAATGTTGGTCAACGCCTCATGGGTGTTGTGGAAATATATGTGCTGACATGGCATCCAGGAACTGGTGGAGTACCCTGGATGCTGATGCCTGTGAGATCCCCATGATATCCCCAGTTGACCTTTGGAAAGTACCTGTGGCTAGTATTCTTAAGCCTACACATACCTTGGTATCCACTGGGATGGTTCCCCTCTGTTGGTTCTGTGTGTAAGGTGTGGCCATCACAGCTCAACAATTTGCTGAAGGAGGTCCCTGTCCACCCTATAGTGCTCCACTATCTCTAGCTCATGTAGCCCCTGGTAGGTTACCCTGGGTCTGTACACTCTTCTCCTTCTCCTCACTGTGGGTTGGTCGTCAGCATTGTCATCCTCACCACCCTCAGCCACTTCCACATGTTGATTTAAGAGAGTGAAAGCAGCCCCTATCATTTTGTTGCTTTTGTTAGGTAAAATGTCCTCATTTGTGTACACCGGTGGTGTAGAGTTTGTGGGAAAAACCAGAGGGAAAGGTGTTTGCATAGTTTATAGTAGTGTACTGGGCTGGGCAGGGCTGCTGCCTGTGTAATTGGCTGGTTCTGATGTATTTCACCTACCAGATATGCTAGTTCTCCTTGATTACCTTCCTACTGCTATTCATAGATTAGTACTAGTTCTAGCCTAACATGCTCATTCTGGCCAGCCTCGGCCAATTACCCTATGTGAGATTCAAACTTTTCACTTGTACTTTTTTAGTAAGCACCTTTACATTTACCATCCCTCCCATCCCCTTCCATCCCCCCTTCTTGTCCCTCCTGAGGCACACCGCACAAACCAGTTCTCACAGATGTGAGCAGACGGCTGTTTTTGTTTTTTTACGTTTTTTGCGCACTTTACTGTGCACCGCCATGTAAACCAATGTAAACACCGCTTAGCAGACACTGGCCCGATCACACTGCATTTTAGTGTGGAAGACAATACAGCTTTAGACACACCCCTGAGAGACACTGCCTTATAAACAAACACGGGCCACAGGGCTCCAATAAGCTTACAGCATGCATGACACCCCCCCTTATGAAGTCATCGAGCGCTTAGGCTTACACCGTGGTCTTAATGCACCTACAGGATTGGGTGCAAGCTAGCACAGAGGGGAAATATGTGATTCAGTATCATTGCCCTTATTTGCACAGGATTGACTGCTAATGTATGGTTACAGATCCGACACTCAGCCTTCCCCCTTAGCAACCACTATTCCATGGTCTTGTGTTATGCATGCCATTTACTATTATAGCAGAATTATGATTTTGGTTTAAATGCTTATTTCCAGCTTTTTTTTTTTCGGGCCGATCCCATTTGCGAACCACTGCCCTGCGCTTAAATGGCCGAAATCGGCCAACAAAAAAAAGTTAATTTTTATAATTTTGAAACAATTTTTCATGCCTATGACCATATATTTGGCCTTTGGCATGCCTAACCCTTCTAATACATGTGTTTTATGAGCTGCCATGCCTCCGTTTTGTAGTTTGCAGAAATGGATTCAGCTATTGGCTGAATACATTTTTGCAGTCTACACTATTCCTGCACAGATCTCTGCCTGCTTCCTGGATCACTAATTCACCTCATTTGCATGGTTTTCACCAGCAATATGCCTACGCATACCCAGTCTACTAAGGCCATAGATACTGGACAGTTTGAGGGCAAGGACATTGACCAGGGAAGTGTGGCTAGTGCGGCTTCAGTGACTGTTGACACTGGCCATAGCCAAACTGTTGGCATGGTGTCACGCAGATGGATTGATAGGGGTGCACGGAGGAGGCCAGCTGTCCCTCCCCCATGTGTTGCAGGTATCTCTTCATGTGTCACTCAATGTATGTTTAGGGCCATCATGGAGGCACAGGTGTGTTCAGAAAGGAACTCCAGAAGAATGCTCTGGGTTATAGTCGCAGCACAGTCTGAAATCCATGACCACTTCCACCATGTTATCGATTCCCTGGATTGGTTGAATGACACATTGGAATGGGATGCGTTTGTGAGGGAGTGCAGAGTATCTGTCATGGAATGCACCTTGTCTGTGATGGAACATCTGCTGGAAGGGGAGCGTCGGTCTTGTGGGTGTAGGTCAGCAACTACATCTCTGAGAGCCAATGTGTATGTGCCTGATCATGCTCCCATAGTGGCAGTACATCCACTGCTCCAGCAGGAAGAAAGCTGTCCACACCCAGATGTATCAGGCCATGTGGTCATGGTCCTGGGCATTCCCATGAAAGAAGCACATCCAGCAGATGTCGGTCACCTTCAGGTAGTAGTATGGCATCTGACCTTGGGAGTGGAGATGCCAGTTGAAGTCCTGGCAGTGGCAGTTCTTGTGTTCGGGGCTGGATATGATGAACTGTCAGCTCTACCATACATGGCTCACAGCTGTCTGACATACAGACATGCAGGGCTAGCACACAGCTTGGCTGCAGACACTCACACACCAATGTCACATTGATGGCACCTACAGACATACATGCAACATTTACATGGTCCATTTTGCCTGCTTCCCTTGCTTACTCACACAGACACTCGCCAACCTTTTGTGTCAGCCTTGGCCTCCTGCACCCTCACAAACACACTGTACAATTGATAACTGTGCCACATCCCTGTTGTCTATCTTTTGGATTCAGGGATACTAAAGCTATGTGTCTGATGCACAGGGTGACTACCTATATTAATTTCACTTTATTACTTCCATTTGTGCTGTTGAACTGATAATTGTACTTGTCAGTTAGCTTGTACTTAGCCATTTCGACAGTTGCTAGCATAATAATTTATCTAATTTATAATGGATGCTTTTGTAAGGGTTATGAAGTCAGACAATTAAATGTGTCTCATTAATATATCTAACGTTCTCTTTAAGCATTGTTTAGTACAAACTTATGGGTGCACATCCAAAGTCAATTCATCAGATTCAGAGCTCAGGATTATATGTCAGCACTGAAGACAAATCTCATCAGAACAGTAATACAGTATAGTGTTCCTTTTTGCATGCACATTTCCATAGGTTCTGAGGTTCATAGGATGTGACTAGGGTATTAACTTGATGGCGTTTAGATGCATAGCCATTACATCACAATATAATATTCAAAGGCAGATATAATGCATGGCCAAGTTTTGTCTAACAAGGACAACTCATGTCTAGTGATCCATGGTAGATAAGGTTTTCACATTGTCATTCAGCCAGTGCTTAAACAGGGTAATGAAGGTGCTCTGTTTGACATGGATTTAAAGCCTTCTGCAGAGGAGTGACAACCTTTGAGAGATGTATTTGTCTCTTCAGCATGTCCTATGTATGTCACAGTGTACATTGAGGTCCCTGGAGCAGATAACTCTAGTCCCATATTAGTTATGGATGTGCACCATTTTCATCCCATTCTGGCCACAGATAGCCCTGTAAGGCATACATAATCTGCCTCAGAGCTATCTGCATGATAATGCACACAGTAACAACTACTTCAGTCTGCCCACAGAAGACACATTTTGGAGACCCTCTGATGTTGTATTATTAGAAATGTCTGAGGTCTGTCAAGTTGGTGCAGGTGTCTGGTACAATACATATCAAAGGGAGAATTATATTCATTAATACGGTTGATGAGGGATGAGTATAGGGAATTGATAACATACTTTGTTATTGCTGTAGGATCACAGGATCAGAGGAAGTTATTAGGCCATTGGCCCTGAGGCCCTTACAAGCCTAGCCAAGAATTTAGCCCATGTTCCAACAAGTCAATACCCTATGCCAGTGTCCATCAGGGATATAGGTGGAATTCCAGGGGTGTATTTTCTGTTCCCCATCCAGTTATCCAGGTTGTGTTTAAAAAGGTTTAATGAGGTACTCTGCTTTACATGGAGAGGGAGTCGATTCCACAATAGGAGGAGTCACTGGGACACAAATCTGTCCTGCCAACAAGTCCTATTGATGTCACAGACCAGGTTGAGGTCTTGCATGCTGGTTACTCAAGTGGAGTTTGACTTTTGGATATGCAGCAGTCCCATCAGGGCAGAGTCTGAGATTGCTTTGTATGCCAGACAGAGGTCACCTCCGAGGAGTCTGTAGGAGACTAAATAGAGGGACAGGGCTTTTAGCCTATCTGTGTAGGGTAGATGTTTGAGGCCCTGGATTGTCCGGGTGAGGAATATCTGTGGTCTCTCCAGCTGTTGCATGTGCTTTGTGCTATACATGCTTTAAGGGGCACTGTATTCAATAATCGGTCTTATAAGGGAAGAATACAGGGATGTTATGACCACCTTCTCTCTGGATGAGATACCCTTGCTAATGAGGTGGGCCATGTAGAAAGCCTTCCATACAATGGAGGCAATATGGTGGTCAAAAGTCAGTTTGCTATCAACCTGGGTTCCTAAGTCACTCACGACTGATTGCATGCTTAGTGCCTTATTATCAATGTGATAATTTGTGGGGACATCATTCTACCCAAAAGGGATGATAATGCATTTTTTTGGCATTCAGTTTGAGGCCATGTTTCTGGCACCAGTCATTTGTTTAGGTGAGACCCTCCAGGAGGATGTCCACATCACTAGGGGAATTGACAACAGCACCCAACTTGCAGTCATCTGCAAACTTGGTCATCTATAGCCTACTAGATTTGGCCTGCACCTCTAAGAAGTACATGCCAAACAGCAGAGGCCCCAAGACCGATCCCTGGGGTAGACCTCTTGTTGCGGGTCTACTATTTGCGGTGGCTTCCCCTATTTTGACTAGGCGGGTTCTGTCAGTGAGCCAGTTTGCTACCCATCTGGTACCATATAGATTGATGCCTAGTTGAGAGAGTTTATCTATTATACCTGAGTGGGGAATAGTATCAAAGGCCTTGGCCAGGTCAAGGTAGGCGGTGTGCACCATCTTCCCCTCGTCTATAGCCTTGGTGACTGTCTCAAAGAATTCAACCAAATTTAACAGGGATAACCTCCCCATGACAAAACCAAACTGTGTGGGATCAGGTGTCTGGAGGTTGCCAATGTCCTTGTTAATGAAGTCCATGATAATCCGCTCCATGGCCTTGCAGATCAAGCTAAGATAATGGGAGGGAGGCAGGTACTTGGGATGTCCTGTTTTACTGATGGGGGGACAGAGGAGTAGAGTTTTCACTGAACTTGTCTGCCAGCAGGTTGGCTATATCTACAGGGTTTGTGTATGTGGTGTCCTTGACCACCAGTTCTGATGTATGTGGTGTCCTTGACCACCAGTTCTGAGCAGACCTGGGTACTTCTCATGAGATTGCAGACATATGTGAAGAAAGCCTTACGATTGTCTTTAGTAGATGTGGCCAGTTTGGTCTCGAAGTTTGCTTTGGAGGATTTCACTAGTGCTCTTATTTGCTTGTTCAGGCTAAGGAGAGATTGCTTCCAATTATGCATGGTCTCACACCCAAACTATTGGATGCTCTTCATTCCCTATCCTTCACTTCCCCTACTATCTCCTGGTTCAAAAGCTACTTATCAGACAGAGAACAATCCATACAATGGCATAATGAACAATCCCCTCCTCTCCCTAACTCTATAGGAGTACCACAAGGCTCAATATTAGGCTCACTACTTTTCTCTATCTTTAAAAACAATCTATACACCTCCTCCAAGCAAGCCTCGCTAATTCAGTACGCAGACAATTCCACTCTCATCTGTGCAGCCCCATCTGTCAACACCCTACTACAACTAGCCAAGAATCATTCTCTGCTATTGAAACTTGGATCACTGACATTCAACTTATTCTTAACCCCAACAAAACCAAACTTCTCCTGTTCACCCCTAATAAAACAAGATCTACCCCTCTACTTTCTCTATCTCATCTAGAAATGACACTATCATCTCTCCATCCACCCACACAAAACTCCTAGGAAATAGACAACAACCTATCATTCGATCTACATATAGCACAAGCTATTCAGAAAGTTCACAAAAATATGGGAACCCTTTACAGGCACAAAAACTGTCACAGCAAAAGCAAGAATCACCCTAGCTCAAACTAACCTCTTATCAACACTTACTTATGCTGCGCCAATCCTAACCCATACTAGAAAATTGGATCTGGACAAGTTAGAGTCATGCTATAACAAAACTGCCAAATTTGCCAACAATTCCCCCCTTTAGAACTCACCACTGCTAAGTACTAAAAGAAATTCAATGGCTTGAATTTCCTAACTTACTAGCTTACCAACAACTCAGAAACTACCCAGAAAAAAACTCTAGCCCTCAAGCAGCTATTAACCTCCCACTCTTCTAGTTGCCCTCTCCACTCATCCAGTAAACCTCTCCTCAGTGTTACTACTGCTAACAACACTGCAGGTAAAGCCCTATATTCCCACATCATAGCCAAAAAATGGAACAATATCCCCACTAATATAACTTCCACAACAACAAACACAAACTTCAAAAAATTACTCATATTTCATCTCAGGACAAATTGGATCTGCCCATGTATCACTTGACAATCTCTGTACCTTCTCTTCTCCTCCTCCAAACAACTCCAGTCTAGAATTCACACTGTTCTATTCACACAGAAATACATACTCTTAGAATAAGCCACCTTGGTCTTTGTACTTCTTTCAGTGTACATGTACTAGAAATGTAAACTGTCTATACTACCTTTGTAAATATTAATCTAGCTGTATTTCAGTCCTGCAATACCTGTTAACTATTGTGAACAAGTTATTGAATATCTCTGATTGTAAGTAATCTACGGTCTTTCCATTTTTTTTATATTTCTCATTGTATTAACTTCTTACTATATCTTAATTGTGGAGCTTTTTTCCCTAGGCATCCACTGAAAATGGACCTGGTCCAGCTGGATTTTCCCAGTAAACAAATGTAAAATAAAATAAATAAATAAATACATAAAACTAGACAACTCCTCCTTCTTGGTCCTAAACAGCAATTTGTTCCTTTTATTACAGCGTTTATGTATTGCAGATGTCCGCCAGACAGGTTTACTCTTCCTTGAGTAGGAGAATTTGGTCCTGTTTGGTATTCCTGATTCCATGCAGCTATATAATTGCTCATATAGTACTTTGGTGTAACTTTGGACATATGTGCCAGTTTCTGTGGAGAGGGAGGGGGTTTTGAAGCTGTTTATACCTTCCCTCAGGAGGTTGTAATCAGCTTTTGAGAAGTTTTTTTGTTTAACCCTAGCTTGGGGGGGGGGGGGTTGGGGGATATGGTGACTTTGAAAGTGACTACCTTGTTGTTGGATCTTATCAGGGATGATGACATTGTAGGGATGCTGCAATGGTTACTCATGTTGGTTAATACCAAGTCCAAGATATTTTCACCTCTTGTTGGGGTGTCAACCAACTTGTCCAAGGCATTTGCATTGACAAAATTAAGGACTCTCTGTGCATTTGTGCTTTGTCATGAGTATTTCTTCCAGTCTATAGTTGGATAGTTAAAGTCACCCAGGATTAGGGTAAAGGGTTGAATCTTGATAGATTCAAAGAGATCCAGATAGGTGGAGTGGGCATCTTGAGTCCGAGTTGGAGGCCTGTGGCTAGCTATTATTTGAATAGGGGCCTTGTCAATTGTTAACTGCACTTGGAGTATTTCCTGTGCATCATACTGCTGCTAATCAGATGTAAGATGTAGAATGCCTACCTCCCCACAGTAGACCCAGGTTGCAGTTGACATGTGTTCCAAGGTCTATGAATACAGAATTGGGGAATAATGTATTTTTGGTTATTTTATAATAAGCAGGAACATTTGTTATTACCACAGAGTATGCTGATGCTGATGCATTTTTGTACAGTTGGTGTCACATCCATGGCTTTGTCAGCAGTCATTAGTGCCACAATGATGGTTTGCCACAGAACCTCTGTTTTGTTCAGGACTTCTGAGACATATTTGTCAAACATGAGGGGTCACAGCACTGACACTTACCACACAGTTGACAGGTCTGCTGCTTGAGGTGAAGTCTCCCACTGTGATTGAATGCTGTTGGTCTGTGATCCCATTTCTAAACCAACTGATAACATAGGATTTGATATGCACCTTGGTTAGTTTCTCACTGAAACTGAATGTTGGATTGTGTTGAAGGCAAGAAACTGATAAATTAAATCCAAGTAAACCAACAAACTACTTCAAGAAGTTAAATCCAGAAAAGCATAAACAAGAAGTGATGCCACAGCTGAATTTATTTATTAAAACACAAAAACTCTTAAAAACACATAAAATAAAAGAGATGAGCGCTTTTGGCTTTTAGCCTTCTTCAGATCTGATTTTCTGTTTGTCAAGTGCTCATTTAAATACAAAAACTACCCAATAAAATCCTTGCTTCATTGTTGCAATGTATAAAAAACTCTGATGTCTCTCTTCACATTCACAAGTTCAACTAGCCAATCACTCAAATGAAAAGGAGGTGTGTCCAATCAATGTCATCGCCTCAGCCGGCACTTCTTTAAGATAGGTTTCATTGGTAGCACTTCATTAAGCCCTGGTTCCTTGTACACCCTTAGTTCGGCAATCCATTTACTTTCCTCATATTCAGTCAGTCCTTTTAAATCACCATTTCTTGTGCTTGTTTTCAGCACCTGCAGGGCCATGAAACAAAAGAGATGATCAAGATTCACGCTAATGTGTTTGCAAAGGGCATTAGTGCTATTTTTTATTCTTTATGTCCCTTACATGTGATTGTATTCTGATCCTTAGGCAAGTTCAGAATATCTGGTGTTTGTTATCTAGTGGTATCATCCTAGGGGAGAGTATAATGCTTAAAAATAAGGACATATCTGGCTGGGACCCATGTTTAGATAGCTCAGTCATGTCTGTGTTCATATATTTCATATAGTCATGTCTCAAGTTGTGCATACCAAGATGAAGTATACAGGATTAACAGCCGGACTTGTTGAGACACTTGATTGCATGTGTGCTGTGACGGCTCCTCTGTCACGCAGCTGACACTAAACTTATCCTTGTTTAAGCTGGTGAGTGAGGCATCTGTACATCTCACTGTACAGTCAACTATTATGACAATTTTTGGAATATATGCCCATTTGCCTTGCACTATTTTGGCAAGACACTGGCGATAATATTTCTTATGTGTATTGTGTACTTTGGGTGTAGTGTTAGATGTAGCATGATTGTGTTTAGGTTGTGTCTGCTGTTTAGGTTGGTTTGTGGAGAGTTCCTCTGCACATGATGGTTTGTCCTGGGTGCATATTATGAGTAGGAGTCAAGATGTGTGAGCAGACAACCTGTTCAGTTTTACTGTTCTGGAAGCAAGAGAGCACTGATTCCGGATTCCTACTATAGGAGGAGCTCTTGAAAAATGTACTTCAGTGATGTAGGAAATATAGGCTGTTCAGTGCACATGAAGCATTATCTGCACTGAGTCAGAAACTCATGTCAACTATGCCAGCAGGTGAAACAGAGGGAAAATGATAGATGATAATGGGAGGTTTGAGCCTAGTATCTGCATAGAAAATGCAAAAAGGGGGGAGATATGTGATTTGACTGCTATTTTCAGGGGACTAACCTATGGGGTATACATTAAGAGGTCCTTCATAAGGTGGATCAATGCTTCTGTTATTGATAGGTAAGTGGCTAAATTGCTGCTGGTTTTGTAACAGAGGTTCCAACAGCTAGATCTGCTCTGCTACATAGCAGCAGCCAATTACATTTGAAGATAAGTGTATTGATGTTTCTGCATTTATAAGGCAAAGTGTTACAACCTCTGCAAACAATCCAGAGCAGAGCAGGTAATACAAAGACACACTTTAAAAGCCCAGAGTCCAAAAACACTAACCCTCAAATAGATACTCCTACTGTACACTCCTACCACAGTTGTACAGATGAGGTTTCTCCAAACACAGATGTCATCTTCTTATTCTTATTCTTTTGGATAGTACCATTAAGGGTCACCACTGTAGATCATCTGCTTTCATTTTGATCCATCTTCTTCATCTTGCTCTGTCAAACCAACTACCTGCATGTCCTTTATCATCACATCCATAAACCTTAACTTAGACCTTCCTCTTTTCCTCTTACCTGGCAGCTCCATCCTTAGCATCCTTCTTCCAATCTACCCAGCATTACTTCTCAGCACATGTCCAAACCAACACAATCCCACCACTCTGGCTTTGTTGCCAAACTGTATAACCTGAGCTGACACTTTAAGATATGGTTAATATTCCTGCCCATCCTTAGAACACCCAATGCAAATCTTAACATCTTGAACTCTGCCAGCACCTGTTATGACTCCCGTCTTTCTGTCAGTGTCAATGTCTGCAACCCATATAACATAGCTGGTCTCACTATCATCTTGTAGATCTTCCCGTTCACTCTTATTGATACCCATCTGTCAAAAATCACTTATGGCACTCTTCTCCACCCACTCCACCCTGCATGCACTCTCTTCTTCACCTGTCTTCTGCACTCACCATTACTTTGATCTGTTATTCCAAAGTATCTCAAATCATACACCTTCATCAACCCTACTCCCTGCATCATCACCATTCCTCTAACTTCCATCCCATTCACACACATATATTCTGTCCTAGTCCTGCTGACCTTCATTCCTCTCCTCTATAGAGCATATTTCCACTTCTCCAGGGTCTCCTAAACCTGTTACCTACTCTCACTACAGATCACAATATCATCTGCAAACATCATAGTCCACAGGGGAATCCTGTGTAATCTCATGTGTTAACCTGTCTATCACCATTGCAAATAGATGTCATGATATTTGTGCATACAATAACAGGAATGTCACTGCCGTCTGTTTTATATAGGATGAGTTGACATCTATCCATCTGTCAGGCCAGTGTGTCACCATAGCCTGTTGTGATGTATACATATCCAATAATCTGACATTGATGATGACATCACCAGTGTCTGTTGAAGACAAGAGGACAGTGTCCTGTAGGCTGCTGTAAAATGCTCTGTGTTGCATCCACCAATACTTCACATACAGTTTACTGCAGTGAGAATAGAACCCCTACCTATCTAAGTTTACAGACTACAGAACACATGCCACGACACAAGTCTAATTTTAACAGGACTGCATTTGATCTTATAGTAGATAACATCTGTAGGCCATGTGGGGGGACAAGAGTTTGGAGGCCTGCTTCAACTGGATGTTTGTGTAAGTAACAAAACAGTGCAAAACCATGCCATCTGAGAAGTCAGTGTAGGATACACACTTACACTCTTCCTTATAGGAACACACACACACCAAGTTGGCTGTAGTGAGAACAGAACTTGTACCCATCTAGGTTTACATTCTATAGATCATCGTACTTAATGCACTCTCCAAAGCACAAGTCTGATTTTACCAAGACTGCAGGTGAAATTATTGTATACGACATAAGCAGGCCATATGGGGGACAAGAGTTTGGAGGCCTGCTTTGACTGGATATTTTTGCAAGGACCAAAACAATGCAATACCATGCATTTGAGAAGCTAGTGTGGGATACACACTTCCAGTCTTCTTTATGGCGACACAAACACACACACACACACACACACACACACACACACACACAAACACCAAGTTGGCTGCAGTCAGAATAGAATTCCTATTTGTCTAGCTTTATATACTAAAGATCACAATACTTAATGTGCACACCACAGCACAAGTCTAATTTTACCAGGACTGCAGGTGATCATATAGGAAATGACATGAACAAGCCATGTGGGGAGACAAGAGTTTGGAGGCTTGCATGTAATGGATGTATGTGCAAGCAGCAAAACAATGGAAAACCATGCCATTTGGGAAGTCGGATTGGGATACACTCTTGTTTAAACACACACACACATACACACACACTTAAATACAGTGAAATTAGAACCCCTACCTACCTATCTCAGTGCAGGGACTACAGAACACAGTACTTAACACACATGTCATGGCACAAGTCTGATTTATATAAGACTGCAGGTGAACTTATACTAGATGACATAACCAAGCTATGTGTTGAACAACAGCTTGGGAGGTCTGCATAATCACATTGCTTCTTAGTGCCATCTTAGGCTAGTGACCTAACAGACGAATACTGTTTAGCAGCCTAGCGGTGTGACAATACCTTTATTAAGCATATTTGTCTGTTTGCACTTGGATAAGCAAGCCTGTGAGCACCACCAATTGGCCCTGTCCATAAGGGAGCACACATTATATAATACAACCTGTACAGTGGTTGATATATGTGTGTAAAAATCAAGGAGACCCAGGGTTGCTGTGATTATATATCTGCTACTACAGCCCACTCCTATCTCTACTCCAGGCTGAGATTTCACATTTACTAACTGCAATAACTGAATGTATCAAGTGTCTGTGATTGGCAATCTGACACAAATACTATTTCCTCTTTCACTGTTTCTGCAAAGCTCTACTCTGTGCAAACCGACTAAGCCTTATCAAAATGTTTTATACATGTGGCATACCGTGCAAATGTAGAATTAAAACAATGCAAAGCTGATAACAGCATCGGACACAGAGGCAGTCTGTAAAACACACTACCTATTGCTAATACACCTCCAAAGACTTCTACTTTTATCAGGATTAGAACCCTCAACAGCAATACAGCTTCATCAAACAGGATGGCTGCTTTAGTCCTTTTGGCCACATAAGCAGCTTGCCAGAACTGGGGTCATCCATCACACAACCAACTGCATAAGAGTGTACACTGCTATCAAACAATGGACTATATATTGCACAAGTACTTATCTGTTTTACATTTGGACATAGAACAGTTAGTAGTCAAACAACCTGTCATAATTATATGTAAGAATGTACTTCAATTATGTTTATTCACAATGTTAGATGCAAATAAACATCTCTCTGTCTTACATATATGTGTTTGTTGTTAATTCATCAGTTACCTAACACATTCAAATGCATACTCAAATCTATATAATTTTCCTGAAAATGTGGGGGATAACAACTGTGACAAACACACATATAACATATAACATTTGGGAGTAGCATAGCTGTCTTACTGCTATGGCAGTTGCAAGGGGACACTCCTGTTTTGGGGGTGGGGAATAAACCAAATTTACTGTTAGGATACAAACAAGGCTGAAGTCAGACACTGCAATGTGTAGCCTCACTTTCTAACTTCTCTCTTGAATGATGTACCACTAATATGTTGAGGAAGGACTGTATGAATGTTTCATGCATGAGGCCTACTAATTACAAATGGACACATAATAGTAAAATAAGTGTTTGTAGTCAAATGTTAATTTAATTTATGTACAAATACACCACTATTTACTTGCATACTGTACCAGATTCATAGATAAAATTAAATGTCATAATATTCTTCAAGAATACAGTGTAGGTTAAGGACTTACCTTGCAAAGGCAGCAGTTGACACAACTTTAGTTCAGGGCTGACTCTGTCTGATGGAAACAGTACACAGCCAATACACGGACAGGTACAGGCTGTGTGAGTTGTCTGGCATCAATTTTAATATATGTCTGTGAGTAGGAGAAAGGTATTAGTTCCTAGATCCTTATGTGGACAGTGAATGTGCTGTGTGTTGTCTCTTAGCCAATGCAAGGGCATACTGAGCATGCCTACATTTGCCTACAGGGAGAGCAGCCAGGTGTTCCTCCTCCAAGTCCTCCTGTGACTGTGGTGATGTAGGTGTTGGTGGGGGGATGTGTGTCCCTTCCTCTTCTTGATCCTGTTGTAGCTGTTTCCACAGGATTAGATTGTGGAGCATAGCACATACTGGGTCTATTTGTGTACATGTGCATGGAGTACACTACAAGGCTCCACTGGATATATCTAGGCACTGGAACCATAACTTCAGAAGCCCAAACACATGTTCTCTGATGTTTCTGGTTTGTGCGTGTGCCTCATTATGGCATTCTTCCATGGGTGTGTGTGCATTTCTGATGGGTGTCATCATCCACGTTTCCAGGGCATAGCCAGCATCCTCCAGTAAATGGCTCTATGGGATGTCCCCCCTAACAAACACCTGGTACAGCTGTGATGTGTGCCAGATATGGGAGTCGTGATAATTGCTAGGGTTGCCAGCACACACATTCAAGATAATCCCACGGGCATTGCACATGACTTGGCAGTTGATGGAGTGGTATCCCTAGCGGTTAATGTAGATTCTACCCTGCTCACCATGTGGTGCCTTGAATATTACATGAGAGCAATCTATGGCTTCCAGTGCTTCAGGTAGTGCACTACATGGTAGAACTGTTGCATACTGCTGGCCCCCTCCACTGAGGAAAGGGGAAAATATATATGCTCAGTGGCATGTAGGAGCATAGCATCAAGGAACTGGTGGAGTATCCTGGATGCTGATGCCTGTGACACCACCATCATGTCCCCAGTTGGTCTTTGAGAAGTACATGCAGTTAATATCCTAAGGGCTACACATACCTTAGTTTCCAATGAGATGAGTTCCTCTCTGTGGGCGATAGCTCTGTGTTGAGGGTGGCACAGCTCACAGAGTTCTTGTAATATGTTTCTGTCCACCCTACAGCACTCAACAATCTCCAGCTTGTGTAGCACCTGGAAGGTTACCCTGGACCTGAACTCTCTTCTCTTTCTTAGCCTAGGCCTACTGTCAGCAGCACCAGCAGCACTGACTTCAGCCTCTAGCACATACAGATGTAGAATAGCTGCAGCAGCCCCTAGCATTATACCCTAGTTATAGCCTAAAAAAACATTTTAACTACTACTGCAAAACTCCTCAATTTTAATTTTTATATTAATCTCCTCATTCCTCATTGAATGGATCCACCATCCACCCCCCCTCACCCCCCTAACCCCAATTGCCACCAATTCACAATAAAACCAACACCATCCACCCCATCCACCAATCACTTTCAAATCCCCAATCAAATATCATATTATATATAAATAAAAATTCAAATAATTCATGCCTTCCTGCATGCTCAAGTTGATAACAGTTTGATATTCTCAACTTGGCTCAAAACCACAATAAAACCCACAATAAAAAATCATAAATCATCCCCAGGGTATCCCCAGGCAAGGCAAAAAAAAACTTAAACAAAAAGGTGGGGTGAACTTGAAATTCTTAAAAATAAAAACAAAAAATAATAAAAAACAAATCATATTCCAATGAATTTTATAATTGGAAAATAATTATTAAACCAAACCTCAACACAACCAAAACAAAATCTGTCCCATCCTAAACAAAAAAATTTATCTTAACCACTAAAACTATTTTCTATTAAACTAAATTTTTCTTCTATTTCTTAAATCTTCTACTTTTAGGAATACTTAGATTGATGATTAATTTATTATTAATATAATAACTTATATTTATTATCCATAATCTCCTTCTCTCAACATTAACTCCCAACAACTATAAACAAACTAAATAAAAAATAAAGATAACTGGATACTAATAAATATAATATATATAAGTATACTCAAAGTACACAACAAGGAGACCAAAGGCACTCAGCGACCACTCCTCTAACATATAAATATTAAATGCACTAAACCAGTTTTTAACTCCCCCTACCCAAAAAAAAGTTTCCAAAAAAAAAAAATGATTTGATTCTGTTCTGTTTCAAAATGAACTAAGTTAATTGATGCTATTTAGCTTCTCTCAAATTCATTCAATCTGCTAGCTTTCAATCAATCCCTTTCTGACAATCCTTGAACATCATGCTACAATTAATGGTCCAAGCATAAAATCAAAACAACCCATTGGCTCTCAACAAATAATAGGAAATCATAATAAAGGAACACCTAAGCCTTAAACAAACACAACAAAAAAAAAAACACAGACAACAACCTCAACTTAACAACAAAAAGAAATTTAACAAAAAGCCATAACACAAAATAAAAAGAACTTTTTAGTTCCAGCCAAACATAATAATATAGCACCAACTACAAAAATTTTGGACGCTATTAACATGCTTTTCAAATATGCTACAAAATCCAACTCCTCTAAACCCATTCTCTTTATCCTCTAATAATAACTTTTACCTCCCTACCTTTAGCTTATTCATTTAAAAATTGTCTTGCCATAACCAAAGCTATAACTAAAGCCCAAACTAAAAACCCCTCCCTCAAACCTCTCCCCTCCCTCCCACCATCATTCATACTATATTATCTCCCCTTCCTTACATATTAAATTTACGCTTCCCCCTTAAAACGACAAATTACTCTGATGGTCAACCAAATTGGTGCAAAAGCTGTATTGGTCAAGATACTACTGATTAACAGGACCTTAAAAAAAAGTCATATTCAAAATCTATATGGAAAATCTCATATATCATCCAACTGATCCTATCCAATATTCCAACTTGACAAAAACTTGGGCCCTATCTTATTAAATAAAATACTCTATCAAAAAATGAACAAAAAATGTTGCTATCTACAATACCTACTAAAACTCCCTACTAAAACCCAACAGCTAAAAACCCCGCCCACCTTTACTCCATTCTATAGTACTACTACTATATTACTATCCTTCCTTTACCGCCTAACAAAACAAAAGACATTCTTTATCAGCCTCTTCCTCAGCCTTTCTTCTCCACCCTCTTCTGAGCCTTTCCACCAACTCTATCTCTTCTCTCCATAGATCTCCTCTCTTGACAATCTGACAGTCTACAACTCTGGTCCATCATCTTATCTGGACAATAAACAGCAGTACTCTGTCTCCATCTCATCTCTCTCTCCTCCTCTCTACCCTTCTCTATCCTCGGGTTTTATATACCTAGCCCTCCCCCTCTACTATTATTTATTTTTATGAACTTCCCTTCACCATATCAACTTGCATTCAATATGCACATCATACAACCATCATTCTACAACCATCACACCCAAGAACTTCCATTAAATCTCCCTCACACTCACACAAACTACTGACCTAAGCCCAAAATTCTCCTCAATGATTCTTTTCCTCCTAATTTAAGAAAACCACCACTTTCTCATCTTCCTTCTCCCTTCCTCCCCTGTGTTACCAGACTCAACACACAAACAATTATGTCTCTCTCTACAAACAACTAAACAAAAACACTCTACAATGACAAATCAATTAACTGACCAACAGAAGCTCTAAACAGAAAAATAGACTTCCTAAAAAAAGGTTAGAAAATCTTCATATATAGCTCCTCCCCTTTCCTAACTAAAATTATATAAGAACCTACCAATATCTAATCTTACTATGCCATATACCCTATACAATACCTCTACATCATATAAAAATCTTAACAAAATAACACTACATAACAAATATTATAACATTGCTACAATTGCTAAATAAACATTGCCTTCAATTACAAATCAATAACAAGAATTTCACTCCATGAAATTAGCGAACACCTTTTACCCACCAACAAATTAAAGCCCTTCGAACATCCTGCAACACCTGACCCTATCACCACCTAAAACTCCTCTCTCCTCAAAAATGAAAATAACTCAAAATGAAAAATAATAGATCAAAAACCCTCTATTCAAAAACAACTTAATAACCTCTTTTAATGATTTTCGGTCTCAAACTTATCAAAACAATAATTTCAAAATTTAAACAACAACTCTAACTCTCACATCAACAAATTTCTTAACTAAACTCTTTCTATTTAAAACTAAGCTACTTTTCTTTTTATATAACCTTCTTTTACTTCTTACCCTTTTCTTCTTTTCTTTTCTAATACACCCTTCTTTTCTTATTTTCTTTTTCTAATATTATCCTCTATATAAAATTATACTAAATATATTTATTTTTTCTTAGCCATATTATTTAATATTTTTTACAACTTCAATGTAATTGTAATAGGATTTTGTAATTTTTTTTTTTGTAATTTTTTTTTTTATCTTTCTTTATAATAAACATCCTGCCACTTCCTTAAGTTTACATTTTTTTACTTTATTTATTTATGTTATTTTTTTTTTTTTGTTTTTTTTTTTTTTAAGTTTTATTTTTTATTTTTCTTTTTTTCTTCTCCTATTCTGATGTATGACATTTGTCCAGTTGGACTTCTCGGTAAAATAAAAAATAAATAAATTATCTCAGTTAAAATTTCCAAGTCTCTACTCCAATGGTCTTGAAATATTGAAGGAAAATCAGAATGTAGGCTGCATACATACTTTAGATATTTCTTGAGTAAGTCAACCATGAGAAACTGGCTAGGAGCAGTGCAGTGGTGCAGCAGTTAACAATGTTGCCTCACAGCAAGAGGTTCTCCAGTTCAATTCTTGGCTGGGGTGCCTTCTGTGTGGAGTTTTGCATGTTTTCCCTGCATTCGCGTGGGTTTCCTCCTGGTACTCCGGTTTCCTCCCACATTCTAAAGACATGCATCTGGAGTGTTTCTCCCTAAGCCTCTGCTGAAAATAGTGCATCTGTGAATAACTAAGGTAAGCCATGTCAAAGTTTTATATTTTCATCCCTGTTGTCATGAGACATAAATGCTATTTACTGCAAGTTACACTTTATTTGTATAAGCTGCAATGTTGCAGCCATATGAGGAAAGCTTGCATACCCTGTATTAAAACCCAGGACCATCTCTACCCCAGTCCATTACTTAAAACCTGTCACCACAGACGTAGTTACACACAGTTATTTAACTTGAGGGTATTAGCATAGTACAGCCCCACTTACTGGGTTTGTGTGATACCCAGCAGTGCTCAGCAGTATCAATTGAATTCATCTGGTTTCTCTTTTTGTATGTATAGCTCATGTCTGATATGTGGGTGGTCCAGTCTCGCATACAAGGTATGCATCACCAAAACCATTTGTAGAAAGTGGCTCACTGCACAAATGTGCAATACACAAAACAACAATAGAAAGTGACCTGCCCCCCCCAATGTCATCAACATCCATTGGAAACATAAACAGTGTAGGAGCCTACACAAAGTGGACATCCCAACATGGTTCCTGCTTTTTGTGATTCAACAAATCCACTAATTTTTGCACTCATTTGTATAATAACTGTGCTGACAGCCTGGAATCTACATTAGTAGCCGTGTAAGCTGGTTAACAGCACAGAAGCACAATTTTAAAGACACAAGCCAGGGTATTACTTTACCTATGGTTACAGAACATTACACTCCTCTTTTACATGACTTTTTTGGCAATCATAGTTAAAACCGTTTGTGGCAAGCATCGCTCTGCGCAAACATAAGGTGGGAAAAAATTAAATTTACAGTAAACTGACACACACCTCTGATGTTTTTGGACATCCACAGTGTATACACCACCCATTATATGTGTCCTGTTACCTTTTCAGTGGAATTCTGTCCATATTTCTGGACTTCTACATGCCCTTGCTTCAGTGTAGACTCCTGTACATGGAAATTTTCTAAGTACACTACCAACAGAGACACGGAGTCTACATGGTTTTATTACAGGTTTTTGGATCGCTTCTCCATGTGTTTAATTTTATTAGTATAAATTTCAGCTACTTGTGCTGAAATTTGCATTCCACAACAGTTTCCGTAATTGCAGAAGTGCGTGTGATTGTGTACAGCTACACAGAGTTTACCAAACTGTTCATGCCTGTGTTCACATTGCACCATGACGCACACAGAAGCTTTATTGAATTCCTTCCTATATTTTATATAGCATAGCTCATGGACAGAAGTGGGTTAAAAATAAAAAAGTAATCTGGGTGCATAAGTCCCAGGATAAAAAAGTGCCCAATTCTGGTATGTGCAATGGTGCCAGATCTGGAAAAAATGACACTGTAGAATCCTCAAGACATGGAATGGAGTTAGGCCAGGCTCAGGAGGAGGTTGGCCTCCATGTTGTAGAAGGAAGTAGTAGTCCACAAAATACACAAACACTGGCAGGTCAAAAAAGAGCCATAAAGATGATAAAGTGGACTACTGTGGATAAGGAAGAAATTGTGTGTAAAAAGCCCAGAATTTCCAGATAAAAGATATACAAAAAGGTTATGAGAGAAGTTGGTGGAAAGAAAAATATTTGCACAAGAAAACTGTCAAAAGCTTAAAATGAAAGTTTGTGTTCATTAATACAACAGATCCATGAAAACATTATACAGACCATTAAACATTGGGCAATTTGGAAAAAGAAGTGACAGAGGAAGTGTGAAAATATAAAGAACAAAACCTAGAGATTTTAAAAAGGTATAAAAAAACATGGACACAGGAAAGAAAGATATCTGATATGGTACAATATTTATGCAAAGAAAAAAGCCAGATGAATCAATACAAAAAAGCAGCTCCAAGGATATTTGAGGAGAAATATGGGCAAAGCACCCAGATATGGAAAATTTCACAATACAAAAAATAAGATCACAAAGGAGGATGTAGTTAGTAAAGTAGAAGTCAAACAAATAGAAGCTGAAGTTATGGAATAATTGCAAAGTAAAGATTTAATGCAAAAAGCCTAACACAGGTTATGTCACATCATGATGGAACATGAGTCCCCAAAGTAAGGAGAAATCTGAAAAAGAGATATGGTTAAGGTAAAGAAAAAGAGATATAATATGCTGCAATACTTATGCAAATTAGAAGCAAAACTAATCAATACAAAAAAACCCAGTACCAAATATATTTGAAGAGAAATACATGCAGAGACATCTGGATATGGAAAATTTCACAATACAAAAAATAAGAAAGAACAGGACAAGAAATAGGAAAGTTGAAGAAATAGAAACTGAACATAAATATGCTGAATGGATAGAAGTAAAATTTTTGTTTACCAGGAAGTTCCGACTGGACATAGATCCATTTACAGCGGAGGCCCAGGGAGAAAAGTTCCACATTGAATCATTCAAACACACAATAGTAGACATTTGTATAATAAAATACAGAAAACAAACTACGATTAACAGATAGGAATAGAAGCAATACAGACATTCAATATAGACATTCAAAAAGTCTGTACATAATTAGGATTCATACAAATATTAAATGATAATTGAGTAATAACATTGGATAGAAGTAAAATCAGGTAGCATGGCTAGTCAGATTAAATCATACCACCTAGGTTAGCTGCCATTTATCGATCCAGCTAGGCAGGTGAAATCAGGTGCGTAGCCAGTATTAGTCATGTGATTTTAGAGTGAGACTTTAAATTGGCTGATAGTGGAGATGGTGTCAGTGAAGGTGGAAGGCTGTTCCAGGCTTTAGCTATGGTATGTGAGAGTAAGGCTTTCCCTGCAGTATTGTTGGCTGTGGAAATGCAGAGTAAATTTAATTTGAGCAAACAGGATAATTTGCAGTATAGGGAGACAAAAGATGGCTAAGAGCAGGGGTTTTCTCAGGGTGTTTTAGACTATTATAAGTAGTGACAAGCTGATGATAAAGAAGAAGTTGGGGGAGTTCAGGCCAAGGTCAAATGTACAGGATTAGAAATGGGATGAAGTAATAGCTGTAGAAATTGAAACAAAATTAATAAAAGCTTCAAACTGGAAAACCCCAGGCCCAGATGCAGTACCTAACTTCTGACACAGTATTAACATCTTTACATGAAGATTTAGTCCCGAGTAAGAACTACTTATATGTGCATCCCGAACAGACACCAACCTGGTTAACTATGAAAAAAACAATATTCCTCCTTGAGAGTGAACCTGCAAGGTATCCTAAAAAACGCAGACCAATAACTTGCCTTCCAATGATGTATAAACTGTATACTGGAACCGATGCTGACAGAGTTTATAGTAATGTAAATTATGAAATGAAATCATAATAGAGAATTGTAAAAAGGGTAGAATCTGAGCATGGCATAGATAAATTACAAAAAAAGCATATGACAATATTCCATATTCATGGATAAGGGAGAGCTTACAAATGTATAGCATATACCCTGCATAGATCAATTGCATTGCAGTGATTATGAAACAGTGGCAAACCACTTTGTAGCTAAGCCATAATAAAAGAGAAATTATTATCCCAGGGATAAAAATTCAAAGGGGGAATATTCTAGGGTGACGCTTTGTCACTGCTGCTCTTTTGTCTTGCCCTTAATCCATAAAGCTGTCGCCTTAACAGACTAGGTCATGGTTATAATTTGACTCACAGAAAACAACAAAGTGTAAACACTTCTCATCTTTTTTTTTATGGATGATTTAAAACTATATACTTAATCAGATGAGGAGCTGAAAGCACAACAGCAAGTGGTGAAAACTTTCTTAAATGATATAAGATGTCATTTGGTCTTGATGAATGTGCAAAAGCAGCATTTAAAGCAGGAAGGCTGCAGCACCAAGAAAGTATCAGTGTGGGACAGGAATGTGATATAAAGGAACTTGAGCAGGGGGGGAGTCTATAAATATTTGGGAATTGGTGAGGGATCAACAATAAAAAATTAACAAATGTGTACAAAACTCAATAAGGAATATTTTACAAGGCTAAAATTAACGATGGAAACATCTCTGACAATTATTAATAAACTCCAAGCTATAAACAAATTTGATCTACCTGTTCTAATTTACAGTTTTGAGGTGACTGACTAGCACCAAAAGGTACTGGATCAGTTGGCCAGAAAAACAAGAAAAATGCTTCACACTTATCAAATGATATATAAAAATCAGCGTATACCAAGATTATATATTCCTTATTCTGGAGGAGCTATGGACCTCCTCAAAACTGATTAATATATAGATCTGCAATTGCAAGACTAAATACATATCTGCTGACTTCACCAGATCTAAACATAGTGAAAGTTGGAGAACAAGTCTAAGATGAATTTCCTGCTTAGTTTGCCAGAAGCATATCGGTGTTAAGAATGGAAATCAAACCAGTAGATAAAAATCAGGCAGCAAATGAATGTATAAAAAATAAAAGAAAGAATATAAGGAGAAGGATCAGATGAGAAGGCAAGAAATGTGAAAAGGCATAAATATAGTTGCAATTACAGAAGTGATCATTCAAGCATTTACTGTTATGGCAAGTTTATTTACACAGCTGTACTATGTTCCTCATATTGATCACTGCTGCAGTAGCCTTGGCTATATGGGTAGATTGCCCTATCTTACTACATTTCTACGTGGAAAGAGAAGATTGCAGGACCCCTTGGAGAATGGTCCTTGTAAAGCTTGATCTACACTTAGAAAAGGAATCAAGCTTATGGTGTTTTATAAAAGCATCTACAGAGAACCAAGTTGTAACTTCCGGAATACTTCTAGAATCCAACCCTTTCCAAAATGGCATAGATGAAGTCAAGGCCGGTAGATAGAACTTGACTGTTCTTGGAAAGAATTTGTTGTGCTGAGTATAAAAAGGGTAATAGCCTCAGACAACCATTTGGAAATAGCTGTATTGACACAGGTTGTCCCTTTTTCTTACCCTCACAAGAAGAGAATAGCAGATCCGAAGATCTAAAAGATTTAGTTCTGTCAAGATAGTACCTGAGTTGTCAGTGTATATCCAAGGCATGCAGTATCATTTCTCCCTCATTTTTAAGATTAGTAATAGGAGAATGGATAGTTTGGCTTAAAATAAACATGGCTACCACTTTAGGCATGAAAGACAGATTTGTTCTCAAATTAATCCTGTCTCTGTAGAAAATACAATGGGTGACTCACAATAAGAGCTTGCAACTCTGATTCTCCTCTTGCAGAGGTCACAGCAATCAATAAAAATATCTTCCATGTTAAGAACCTCAAGTCAGCCAGATTAGCTGGTTCAAATGGAGCAATTGTTAGCTTCTCTAATTCAAAGTTAAGATCCCAAGAAGAGGCCACTGCTTTTCTTGCAGGTATCTTAAGTAAAACCACTTTCAAAAACATTTTGATACTGGAAAACCTTGCAAGAGGAGGATATGCTGAAATGACCAATAAATGAAATGTGATGGAAGAATGAGAAAGGCCATAGGAAAGTAACACAAATGAATATTGTAAAACCAGAGGAAAACTAGTTCTGAATAGGGTGCTGGTTATGTTGTTGGCACCAACCAGAAAATGTTTTCCATTTACTAATATATGATTTTATAGTAGCAGGTTTTCTTGCCTCTATTAGTGCCTTCTGAACATCTACAGTAAACAGGTGTCTAAAGGAAAATAAGACCCTACCATTCAGGCAGTCAACTGAAGTTGATTGGGGTCAGCGTATATTGAACATCCCTGATCATGTGTAAATAGATCCATTTTGTGAGAAAGCTTGCGGTAATTGCTTCTGGTTATTTCCAAAAGAAGAGAGAACCACTATTGTCTGGGACAGAAAGGGAGCCACCACAAAGATCTTGGGGGATTCCTTCTGATTCTTCAGAAGTACCCCAGATATCAGTGGAAATGGTGGAAAAGCATACAGGAACATTTCTGTCAAAGAAAAAGGTATCCATCTTCCACACCTTCTAGCATGGAGTCCTGGAGAATAATCTTTCCAGTTTATTATTTACAGGGAGGCTAATGAGTCTATTAAGGGAACTTCCCACATATGGTTCAAATCTTGGTAGATCCCCTGATCATGTTTGCACATATGACGGTCTACCCTGTCATGTTCAGCTTGTCTAATAGACAGTATTTCTCTGATGGAATAAGAAATGCCTGTATATTGAGATTGTACTGTTAAGCTATATTGCAAGCTAACATGGCTAGTCTAAAAAAGGGTACAACCTGTTCCCCCACTTGAAGATGTACCACATGTTTGTGGTATTGTCTGAAACAAACTGAAGAAGGCCTTGAGACCAAAGATGATTTAGAGAGTGGAGTGTCTTGATCAAGGCAAGCATCTCTTTCATATTTATGTGCTTGTATCTATCCTAGGTGCCCCACACACTTTACACTATTATCCCTCCTGAATCTGCTCCCAAAGCAAAGTCTGAGATGTTTGTGATGACTGGATTCTTTGGAACAGGAAGGGATAAGGGAAATCAGAATTTATAGATATTTGCTGTCTCCACCAAGTAGTTTTTCTACTGACAAACCCAAGCACTGGGATTTAAAAAGACAAGGAATGTTGATGTTGAGACAAAAGAGACTTCAGATATCATTGTACTTTTCTCATGTGGAATCCTGCCAGGAGTATCATGAGAATCATAGATGGCATTAGACCCAAAATCCTGAGATATTCACTCCTGCCAGTGTCCAAAGCCTGAGTGGAAAATCTTAGACACAGCTCCAGATATAGATGTATTTTTTCCTGTGGAAGAAAAGCTCTTTCAACTGAGGTGTCCAGCTAACACCCCAGGAAGACAAACCTATGTGATGGGAGTCAAAAAGGAATTTTGAATGTTTTCTTGGTGTCCCAGCTTATGTAACAGCTTACCCAAGTGAGAGATTCCTGCCACTTTGAAAAATACTCTGCAATAATAAGCAAGTCATCTAAATATGGAAAGAAGAATATGGATACCCTGTAGCCTGAAATGAGCTATAACTGGAGCTAGCCACTTAGAGAACACTCTTGGTGCAAGGCATAGTCCAAAGGGTAAAGCAGAGAATTGATAGAGTGATCCAGATAAATAAACCTTAAGAAATACTTGAAGTCCAGTTAAAAATAATTAAATGATAATCATCATTTAAATGTAGAGTTACAAGAAAATTTGAAAGAGGAAGAAGAGGTAACAGACTGAAAAGTGACTTCATTTTAAAATTAGGCACTATCAGAAAGATGTCTAAAGAGTAAGATCCAGAACTGCCTCCAAGCATCTTCTTTCTTTTTTTGGCACTAAAAATATGTTTGAGCAAGAACCTTTCCCAACTTGGGAAGATTTAAATTGTTCTATCACTTCCTGGAACAGCATATAATGAAGTACAGGTGGGAATGAGAGTCTGGTCTGGTCTGCTGGATAAGGAATAACATCCTGGCAAATAGTAATATCCTCTCACTGCTATCTATAACCATGATGAATGATCTTCAGAACTAATTTGTCTGAAACTATCTGAAGACAAACAGAAAAATGGAGATTCAGACTTTCTGGAAGGGAAAAGAGACTGCCATGTTGGGAGGATTGAACAAAGTCCCTTAAATAGGCAGACTGACTTTCTGGACTGTTGTTGGTTTGGGGATTCCTGAATTCTTTTTGGAACACCTTTTTCATTAAGCCAAAAGTGAATGAGGGGTTAGAGAGTCCCTTAGAAAATTAAAAAAGAGGTCAGAGAAACTCAAAGATTCAATGATTTAACTTAATCTTCTCATCACAACTTTTGATTACCTCAGAAGCAAATGAACCAACAAGTAAATCTCTGTCCAAAAGAGAAAATAAAATCTCAATATTCAAATCCTCTGGGGAGGACTGAGAAAACAGCCAGGCAGACACCTCAAAACAGTACCAAAGGTCATAGCCTTGGAAGAGTTAGCAACTGAGTTATATACACAGCATAAACAGAGAGTAGTACAACAGAAGAAACTAATTTAAAGTAGATGTTTCCTCAACAAGAAGAAATTGCAGACCAACATTCCTTATACTTTCACAATCAGTCAGATTAACACCTGAGCATGACAATTCAAAATTCTGAACATCAGAGTTACAGAAGCATACCTAATTTTCCCACACCCATCAATCTTCCCATCCTTATCAGAAAGAGTAGGATAGGAATTAACTGTTTAGCAGTGGTAGGAATAACTAAAGCTATAGATATTGGGTCAGGTTTAGGAAGAGTGTATAAAAACTTTAAAAAAGATGGTGTAACTTATGCATTCTATCTGCCTATCTAGGGGCAACAGGCTGGGTATCAGAAAAAATACAGGCAAATGCATCTATTCTCCAAAACAGAACTAGAGGAAGTAGTGAAGGTTCAGAAAATTCCTTCTGCAACTTCTCATAACATTTTCTGAGGGACTGAGAAACTTAAAAACACTGGTACATTCTGGAAGTAGTCTCAAAGAGACATGTTCAGTTTTATGTTTCTTTTTAGCAGAAAAAAATGGGACCAACAGTGTTATAAATGACAGCAGTAGCTTCCCCAGGGATGAGCACAACATTCTGACAAAACAAGAAAGCCTTCTGTGTTCCCTCCTCCAGGACAAGCAAGCATGGCTCTTCCTTGTCTACTGAAGGGGACCCCATACCTGCAGAGAAGTCTGCTTAACCTCTGTCCATAGTAGCTGTAGGTGCTACACCAGTGGGATCTAGGGTAAAGGATGAGTGATCTCAGGTACACCAAGTGGCCACAGCAGGGTCATCCACCTGTGGCTGAAGCAAATTGCTTTTTGTGACTGGAAAAAAGAATGATATTGGTTCTGACTGTGTTCCATGGTCAAACCAAAATTGTACCTCTTTCCCAGGGAAAAACAAGCAGCAAAAGCCAATAAAAATGTAAAGTCTTTTAATATCACTTTTTTCACACAAAAAACACAGTAAAAAGCACTTTAAAACACTTGCCAGTTCCAAAAACTAAAATAAATACAATTTCTCCACAGCAGTCTCATGACAATCTGTTAAAACACAAGCTCCTAACTTTAAAAATAAGGGAGGTATTAATAATCAACTAAAATAATTGAATGGAAGGTTTTCTCCCAAAGGGAACAGCACAAACCAACCATCAGTCTTCAAAAGCCTTGGAGGAGTATATCCTTTATCAGCAGTAAAGCTTTGAAGGGCTTAGTGCCCAAACTTGACTTTAGTCAGCTCATCCCCAGCTGCCTGACACAGCATGTGGAAGATGTCCTGAAGCTTTGAAAGCTGGCCATCTTTTATATATTTGGCAAGATACAACACTACATGTAAGGGTACTGGAGCATTGATCAATGTGATGAACATCCCCATTTATTCCGTGGGTAATGCACCAGCTTTGTCAGTATTTTAAAGTTGAATAGCTAAGAATTTCAATGTGACAGCCTCAAACATATGGGTTAGTTGAACACTGATGAAACTATGAAGTCTGTACAAAGGAAGGTCATAGAACAGGATGGTGGCACCTAGGATCCAATATTATCCTACCTCATTTATTTTCTGCATGAGAAGTACCCCAGACCTCAACAAGATTTACCCCATTTGAATTATTGTATTGTAGATATCCCAGAGTTATTGTTTATACAAAATGAAAACGTCCTGTTTAAAAGTGTGATAACACATTTAAAAACATGCAAGCTAGGTTAAAATTTTTGTAACAGTAGTTAAAGAACATATTCAAAAGGCACAAGAGATTTATAATTAGTTTAAAATGGATAAGGTGTTAATATTACACCTTCTGCTGCAAGGAAGCTCCTGGGAAGGCACCAAAGGCTTTTTGAGGTGATGGAGTAAACAAATGACATAAGCTACAATATAAAACAAACTGGAAAGAGAAAACCAAAACAGATACAGCACATAAATGAATTAAAACCCTGGATGAAAACTAAAACTTATGAGGTCAACCTGGCAGCTGACATAGATACCAATATATGATATCAGGGAATTATACTGCTGCTGTTCAAATAGACAGATGCTCAAATGACTCGGGCAGTACATGCAGATGGTCAGTTGTGATAAATGTACCACCCTAGTAAACAAATGTAAAATAAAAAAAATAACAAGAAATAAAAGACTAAACACTAGTGGGAATTCAGAAACAGTGTATAGTTTGTTAAGTTAAACAGCATGCTGAAGGGTTTCATCTGAGGTGATTTTTCATAGAGCCATCTAGCTGGTAGGTGAACATATTACCACCCACAAAGTTTCCAATTGGGTGGCTCTATGAACATGAGTAGTAGGCAGCTCATAACAGAGTTCACTGTTGTGTCTTGCAAGTGATGCAGGATATGCTTTAGAACCACAGCTGATGACCTTCATCTACAACCTCAGACTGTGGAAAAGATGGTGAATAAAACCATACTGTTCAGACACATAACATCATTGAACCTTTTTCAGGCTACTGAAATCTGACTTCCACACTTGGGAACATCTGGTGGTGTACTGCAGTGTGTTCCAGGTTCCTGCAGCAAGGCATCCATGGTCTGCACCATGTGTCATTGTTATTCCTACTGGACATTTACAAAATGAGGACACCTTAGCGCTAACTGACAAATCTGTGGCAGCAGCAGAGGAGGAGAAGGAGTGAGATATGGTGCCATCAGAGGAACCAGCTACTGTGATATCCATTGTGAGACAGAGGAGGGTGCAAAGTTTTGTAACACCGACACAGAAATTACATCTGTTTCCACCACATACAATATAAAATTCATGTAATAACACAGAGTGTATTGACTGGCCATGATGTACATCACTCGTTACCATACCCAGACAAACCAGAGGGGTGGACAGGGCACCCAATCACTGTAGCATCCCTCAAAAATAAAAGGAAAATAAAACAATGATGACAAAGTTTATGGGGCAGCATGGTGGTATTGAACTGTGGGATGCTGCAGGCCTGAGTAAACAATTGAAAGGTGAGCATCAATGTCCTTCAATAATGGCATGTGCTGGTACTCACTTGGGGTGTCTCCTGCTGATATATTATCAGTTGTTACCAGCCCAGCTCACACATCCAAGCCACTTCTGGTGTGAAGGTTATTTCACTTTTACCAGTGAGGGATACCAGAAATTCTTCCATCTCTGCAAGATATCTCTATTTTGGTGTCTTTTACTTTCCTGTGCCTTGTTCCTACCATGCAGTAACATACCAGTGATCCTGCCATGCACATTTTGTATTTCCCTGTTATGGATGACTACTGCACTGAAGTCCTGTACCAGTCCCTGACACACATGGTCCCAGAAGGCTCAGACACCTTAACCCTTTTAAGTGATATGCATGCCATCAGTGCACAAAGCCTGTAGTAGCCCCACTAACTCCTGTGTGAACCTCTACAGTCATTATCAATCCTTCACTGTAATGCTAGGGCATATACAGTACCTCTGAGTTACATGTATGGATTAGTGAGCATATGCATGACTGTCCATGGCAGCCAATACTTCTGTTCATACAATCTTCAGGACCTTTACAGTAGTTGCAGCCCTGTGTGTTGCTGTAGTGTAATCTTTCTGACACTGTGCCATAATGTAGCAGCTATGGGCATGATAGCCATGGTTGCTCTCTGTCACACATTTTCAGATAGCACAATCTGTAAATTGTTTACTAGAGGCCCATTATCCCATGTAGCATGCAATGCTGTCTGCTCATATATGGCAGAGTATGGCATCACCTGAGCCTGACTGTATTCCATAGGAGTGCAACCTAGTCTGCCAATTTACTGTTTTCAGTTAAGATGAGGGATGTCACCAGAATGACACTTGTCCTGCTGTCCTCAATTAGCTGTCAGGCTAACTGCACACCACAATGACTGCACCTATACTACCCCTTACCTGTGCCCTGTAAGGTTGAGCCCCCTGACAGCTCTGCAACCTGTCCTGTCTATCCTTTGTACCCTGTCATGTCCTGTATAGTGACCAGCCAGAAAAAAGTAAAATCACCAAGAATAGCAGCCGAAGCTCAGCAAACCTCGAGTCTTCAGACCACCCGAGTCAAAAAAAGTTACAGTGCAAATTCTTGATGATTCTTTTTAGTGATACAGCCTTCGATATTAGTTAATCCAAAAAAAAGCGTGTTGAATTCAAAGAAACTTTCTTTATTATCACAAACGAAAAAACAGAAGTAAAAGACAAGCGCTTTCGCCCGGTAATACCGGGCTTTTTCAAGTACAACAAGTAGAAAAAAGATTCTGCTTAAACAGCTTGCCAATAAAAGCCAATTAATCAATTATCAAATGATATTAAAAGAAGTGTTCACAAGATAATTGGTGAACACTCGAAATGGAATAAAACTCAGCAGCATCAACAATAAAAAATATACATATATCGTTAGGTTAAAATGTTTAAAATTAAAAAACATCAAAATTATGTTATTGTGTAATAAATATTACCACTAAAACTTGTTTAGTTAACAAATGTCATCAGTGAATACTAATTAAGAAAGTTAGAATAAACTTTACATTAATTCCATGACCAATGATTTCATAGTACATATCTCTTGCGCTACGAATTATAGTAAATTTAAAATAATTGAAATAGCGAGTGATCTAGTCTTTATTATAAAGCCTGTTATTCTCAACATTGCCATGCTTTATAAAGAATGCGTTCTTAAACTGTTTAAAAACTTATGAATAAAAAATGTTTATGTGCGCCACTATAATCAAAACAACTTTTTCAAGGTGTAAAGTAGCCTGATAAATAGATAATAATAGATAAACAATATGTGTGTAGTGACCACATATGATTATTAACTATCTATATCAAATCTTAAGAAATATTTACAAATAAAAATATATATTAATAAAGGCCAAATTCATGCTACAACAAAAGTTCAAGAGTGTGTTTGTAGTATATATTATGTAACTGACATGCTGGCTGAACAAAAATTGTTCAACAATGATAACTGGAACCAATACAGGAACCAACTCAGAACAAAATAAAACAAAACACATCGACCACTGTGTAAGGCAATAAAGGCAATAAGGCACAGAACCAGGAACTTGAAGCAAAAAGGCTTTAATCCAAAGCACACCGACTGAGCGCTTTTGTTACGACTCTGATGAAGCCAGGTTCACTGGTGTAAGCGCTCAGTCGGTGTGCTTTGGATTAAAGCCTTTTTGCTTCAAGTTCCTGGTTCTGTGCCTTATTGCCTTTATTGCCTTACACAGTGGTCGATGTGTCTTGTTTTATTTTGAACAAAAATTGTTGCCATCCTCCTTAAATAGTGCAACAAACTAACATCAACATAAGCATTCCATGGTGAAAAAAAAAAATTATAGAAGATTTCTGTTAGCCTTTAAGATATAAGACAAGCTAACATTTTCATTTAACCCAGGGAACTTGGTGGCATCTAATTTTAATTGCCAGATGAGTTCTCTGTTACCAAGCCTTGTCTCCCAATCACCCCCCCCCCCCGGGATCTTGGGTCACCTTCTCTATAACAAAAAACTTTAATGTAGCAGCTATAGGCATGATAGCCATGGTTGCCCTCTGTCACACATTTTCAGATAGCACAATCTGTAAATGGTTTACTAGAGGCCCATTATCCCATGTAGCATGCAATGCTGTCTGCTCATATATGGCAGAGTATGGCATCACCTGAGCCTGACTGTATTCCATAGCACTGCAACCTAGTCTGCCAATTTACTGTTTTCAGTTAAGATGAGGGATGTCACCAGAATGACACTTGTCCTGCTGTCCTCAATTAGTTGTCAGGCTAACTGCACACCACAA
Organism: Protopterus annectens; assembly: GCF_019279795.1. NCBI lineage: Eukaryota > Metazoa > Chordata > Ceratodontiformes > Protopteridae > Protopterus > Protopterus annectens. Next base: position 896,726,303 of record NC_056734.1, on the reverse strand, counting down.
TGACTGCACCTATACTACCCCTTACCTGTGCCCTGTAAGGTTGAGCCCCCTGACAGCTCTGCAACCTGTCCTGTCTATCCTTTGTACCCTGTCGTGTCCTGTATAGTGAGTTACACCTGCACCCTACTACTGTTTGAGTTTATCTCTTTCTTCCATTTCTTTCCTTTGTGGTGACTGCATCCTGAGATCCATTACTAGTTATCCTGTCTGCTGTCAGTTTGCCTACATGGCAGTATACTCTGATATCCACTATATTCCGATTCTCTACAGTGATTTATTTTACTCGGTCTCCAATAAAATGGTGATTGCAGTTTTTATTGTACTAAAACAGATCTCAACATGGTTATTACATTAATGTTATGATTTAGCATGATTGTCTCTGAATCTTGTCAATAAAATGATGCATTATTACATTTAGTCTGTGCTATGTAGCCTGTTCCTGCTCACTCATGGCCTGGGAGTTAATGTGAGGTATGCACACCTATGAAGTCTGGCCAAGCTAAAGTCTCTGTGCAACATGCTACTGACCATATGCATCATTCTACTATGAGATTCATTCTACCAAGTTACCCATCTATGATCCTCCTCTCTCTCTATATATATATATATACATACGTATAGCTGAATCATGCTCAAGGCTACCATTTTTTCCTCCTGGAGATGACCAAGTGAGTGGACATGACCTCTGTAGGTAAAGACTTTAACAGGGCTCCTATATGATACAGGAAGGAGTGCAAAATCTTTTTTACACCTGATGCATAAGGATCATTGCAAGCACTTACTGGGAGATTATGAAGTCCCCCCTTTATAAAATGTATGCCAGGCACCAACTCACCCACTCTAGCAAGCCTTGCTAGCATTAAAACAAAGACCTGAGGAGGTACATCAGAGACTTTCTCCACCAGCGGGTATATGTTATGGAGAGAAAGCCACTTTTTTATTATGTATACTTCTTGCAATGTCACTGTGCAGTAGGCTGAGAGCTTGCGGCTTTAATTGCCCTCTACTGTTAAGGATATGTTATGCTTATTATTTTATGCTTTGTGTTTTGCAGTGCCCCAGGAAGCTGAAAAAATGGGGCACCTTCTAGTGGAGGCAGACCAGACTCTCTTGAGTAAGTGTAGTCTTTTGCTTGTTGTAATGTCATATTCTGGGAAAACTGTACCACATATAAACATACAACTGGACAGTTGTCATTCTTTTTTTCCCCTTTATTTTGCCATTTTTTTATTAGTTTGATTTCTTGTTTTGTTTCTCTCCCTTTATTTTCATTTTTATATAGGATCAGCCATGGTGCAGACAGAGTTGAGCTGGCAGCAGCCACAATCTGCACCAGCCACCATGTCAGTGCCTGGGATCCCAACAGTCCCCAGACCTGCCTACCCACAGGGTGATGACAGTCACTCTGTGGAAAGCAACAGAGGGACTGTCACTCTGTGGAAGGTAAACTGGAAGACTGGTTGTTGACCTCTACTGCAACTTGTTAGGAGGTAAGTGAAGGTTCCTCATCTAAGAGTAGAGCAGCAGGATTCTTCTGTGTTGGCTGACTTGAAGTGTGGTGGCTGATATGAGCCAAGATGAACTGCCTACACTGACACCCTGGAGCGCATGCTCAGGTGTCTTGCAGATCCATAAGGCCACCAGAGATGGAGCCAATCCAGTATGTCAGCCATGAAGGATTTCTGGGTAGATTCTCCTCTAAGCTGGCTTGGTAGATATTTCTTAACCCTCCTTACCCTCTACCTTTTTATTCCCACCGCCTGTATGTAATCAAGTACCCCAATCACTGGTAGTCAGTGCTATGTCAGTTTGCATCTCTCCATTGTTGCCCCATGTGACGTCCCACTCCGGGTCAGTAATCAAGGAGCCTGAATCCTCACTACTGACACTGGAGAAGGATGTTCACTTGGAAAACAAATGGATAAACTCAGTATTTCTAGATGCAGACCTTTCTGCATCAAGCACAATTTCCCTTAACAGCACCCAGGGAATACACTCGGCCTGGGGTCTGGAATTCTCTATATATGTCTCTTCCCGGGTCCCCAATAAGACTGTCCACTGGCACAGCTGTGTTCAGCACCCTCTCCATGAAACCAGTGCTTCGTATCCCTTCTCCCTGTAGCTGACGCACACTCTTTGGGATTTAATTTTCACACACACACACCTAGAAAGGCTGGCACAGATTACCCACTCTACCAACTTTGCCCAGACTACAAGGTAGTTTCACTGCCACCACTCAGTTACTATAAGACTCTTAAAAGGCTAGCCAATTATACTGACTGAAGTTAATATTAATACAAAAGGTAATGTTTTCCAAGTAGCAAGGCTTTCAGGAGTGGCTGGAGTTATCACCAAATAAACATATGCAAATACTTTCAAAGTTTAAATATTTTCTAAAAAGGACCAGACACAATGAAAAACATATTTAATAATAAATAAAAGAACAAGAAAATATTAAATATCCATTTACAAGTAAACACTATAATTTCAGACATAGGAAATATTGAAAATAACACAACTGGAAAGAGTCACACAGTTACAGAAAAACACTACTTAACTATTCTACTATATTTTCCTAACTGATCTAGAGAATTACTATGCCTTCTTACTGAATAGAGGAAGGCAAGGAGGGTGAGTGCTCCTTGTCAGATCCAAGACAGAATACGGAATACTGAAAGCAATTTACTACTAATATCTAAATATTATTTCTGGCTTACAGAATGACATCACGCATATTTGGTCATCTGACTCTGTTAGCTATGCCATCACTAACACTAGAAGCAGTCAGGATTTTAGCACCTATAGGTTCATAGGTTCATACTAGGCTATCTGCCCTAGGGCATTTATAAGCCTAGCCAATGCTGCTGGCTTTCGCCACCCATTTAATTATAAATTTTGCTTGCTGCCTTTTTCGAGGTTAGTAGTCTGAATAATACACACACAAGAACATTGCTCAGGTGTGATGGAGCTGTTGGAAGTCGTAAAACCATTCTATTCTTTCTACAGGAGCCACAACCTATTCTCTAACACATATATGGGTCTACCAAGACTGAAAAGCCAAAATTTCAAATCAGACAAGACCAAGACAAAATTGTTTAAATGTCACAATAACGAACACCGGGAACACCGACATTTATGCCTGGCATACTGGGCTTTGTCAGACCCCATTCTGATGGACCTCCTGCATAACAGCAGCACCAGAATTACCCGTTCTAAAGACTTGAACCTTGCCTGTGATATAAATAGGACATGCTGGAGAAACAGGTATATATCCCGGAGATTACACTGTCTCTACAACAGGCTACTCATCCGTGTGAAGCAGAGTTCCTTCCTAATCCAATTCAGGTGCAACTTGAACAATTGGATGGGGAACAGGAAATCCATCCCTGGTTTGGGATTTATGTGTCTACTGGGCACAAGCAACCTGTAAATGGCTAATCTCCAAGGCCCCTGCTTACATTATCAAGGATATCAGAACTTGTCCGAGATTTGGGACGCATGGCCAAGTTTAAAAAGGCCATTGTGATCGTCAGCCTAGAAAATACCTATGAACCTATTAGTCTAGTTTTTAAAACGACTCAGTATAAAAATAAAATAACAAGTATCTTATAGCATAGACAACTATACTCATCCAGTTGGCGCTTTCGTCTCGAAAGCGTAAACTGAAGGCTTATTTTATTTTTATTGTTACCTGTTTACTATTTAATATGCGTTAGCGTCATTGCGAAGCGTCGGTCACTGGGAGGCGCTACAGAATTTTAGGAGAACTGTTGCTTTTTCGAGAGTGCGCAGAAATAATACCTGTTTTGTGTTTCGGGTACGATGAAACTACAAATCCCAGCGAGGGACGCTCACTTTTTGTGAACGTTCTTGGTACGACTGCGAAGCAGGAAGTTTCACGAGTAGTAAATTGATCTAAGTGATGGTGCTTTCCTTATTGGGTTTTAGACAGGCTGGTGTTAATTGTTTGCTAACTGCTAAATTTGGGTGCGTGCCGATCCTTCATGAACAGATTTATTAGATTGCGTCGTGAGGGTCACGCAGTGTTTACTGTCTCCTAATAGTCACCTTTGCATTGTTCACAGAGGTGGTGAGTGGTATTTCTGAAAGCTGGTATAGTATGGGATAGTCACTTCTTTAACTTTTTTTTTTTTGCACACATGGAGTCACTGTATCATTTTCGTTGTGGGCAGGTCCGCCAGTGCGCCACTGTTCACTTAATGCAAAGTGACGTTTTGAGTCTGTTTCATGTGTGTAACACCGTTTAAACATTTAACAGTTAAAGATCAGTCTATTACAGAACGGAATTAGTTATTTAAGCGCTGGCTTCAGTGCTTCTTTAGTATCCTCCTACTCTGCCTGAGCATTCTTTGCCATTGAATTTATTTAAGTCCCGCAAGTAAATAGTAAATGCCCTATGGTTTTGGCTCCAGCCTACTTAAGACATTAGTAATCTGGTAATCTTTTTATTTTTGAGGGACGATGTGGTGGGGAGCAAACAACGAAATGTTGTTTTCATACACTGCATTCCTACTCTAAAGAGCAAGGACATTTCTTCATATAAGGGGGCACAATGCTTTTGTCCAGTGATGATGATGTGCATAGGGATTTGTATACTGGTAACTTAACTACAACTGCCCATATAGTAATCACCCTGGTTGAGAGAATAGTGGGGACAACGTGGGATCTTTGCAGTGTTTTCTTTTTATTGTTTATAGGTGAAGCATAATGTAAACAGCTGATGCAGGCAGTTGAAAAAATACTACCTAACTTTTTATTCCCATAGTAGAAAGATGGTGTGATTGATAAGGGAGTGCAATGTTAGCAGAGCAGTTGTTTAGTGTAAGCAAATGTGCAAAAGAAACTATTCCACCCAAATTGGAGAAAGATGAGCAGTTATACTACCAGACTAACATAGTTTTCAATATCGTTTGATCTTCAAGTAGAGAATTTAATGACTGGATATGTAAGTAATAGCACATAGTTGCACATATCAGGCCATTAATGCTTCTTTCCAAAGTGTTGTTTCACATGCAGAGCCATTGCATATCAAATAGTGTTTGAATGGCTGCTGTATGCTGTTGTGTTTTGACCTTACCAGGATTTCTGCGTGCATTGAATTATTACCCCAGGATAGTTCCCAGTTTCCGTTGTACCTTTGTGCAGCTAGTGTTTGCAGTCTTAAGGAGCATAAGTTTACTGATATAGATGTTTCCCTGAAGCATTCATTAGGCATCTCTCCTGTAGATCATAATATACAGGTTAGATTAAGTAATAGTGTATTAGTCTGATGGTGAAAAATATCTTTTTTCCTGTTAAAGTATATCGAGCCATCTAGATTTACCCAACACACATGCTTAAAAGGTGTGGATCGTTATGGTTATTGACATGACTGTCTGATCTTTTGCTCTGCGGTAAACTATATTTCCTTTACTGCTGAAATAAAATAAATAGCAGTAATCTTAATGTATTGGACTCTGCCTCGTCTTTAAGTCAGGTGTATAACCATGAATATTCAGTCAGATGTACAGCTATGAATATTTTTGACATTTATTTCCGAAAGTATTTGTCAGAAGTAAGAAACAGGTTTTGAAAATGTTGAGAAGTAATAATCCTAAAACGTTATTGCAGCTTATTTCTTTTTTCGATGGCTATACTGTCTCGTATAAGACACCTTATTGGGTTTTAGACAGGCTGATGTTAATTGTTTGCTTACTGCTAAATTTGGGTGCGTGCCGATCCTTCATGAACAGATTTATTAGATTGCGTCGTGAGGGTCACTGTTCACTTAATGCAAAGTGACGTTTTGAGTCTGTTTCATGTGTGTAACACCGTTTAAACATGTAACAGTTAAAGATCAGTCTATTACAGAACGGAATTAGTTATTTAAGCGCTGGCTTCAGTGCTTCTTTAGTATCCTTCTACACTGCCTGAACATTCTTTGCCATTGAATTTATTTAAGTACATTAGTAACCTGGTAATCTTTTATTTTTGAGGGACGATGTGGTAAGAGCAAGGACATTTCTTCATATAAGGGGGCAGGCACAATGCTTTTGTCCAGTGAGGATGATGTGCATAGGGATTTGTATACTGGTAACTTGACTACAACTGCCCATATAGTAATCACCCTGGTTGAGAGAATAGTGGGGACACCGTGGGATCTTTGCAGGGTTTTCTTTTTATTGTTTATAAGTGGAGCATAATGTAAACAGCTGATGCAGGCAGTTGAAAAAATACTACCTAACTTTTTATTCCCATAGTAGAAAAATGTTGTGGTTGATAAGGGAGTGCAATGTTAGCAGAGCAGTTGTTTAGTGTAAGCAAATGTGCAAAAGAAACTATTCCACCCAAATTGGAGAGAGATGAGCAGTTATACTACTAGACTAACATAGTTTTCAATATCGTTTGATCTTCAAGTAATTATTACCCCAGGATAGTTCCCAGTTTCCGTTGTACCAAGCATTCATTAGGCATCTCTCCTGTAGATCATAATATACAGGCTAGATTAAGTAATAGTGTATTAGTCTGATGGTGAAAAATATCTTTTTTTCCTGTTAAAGTATATCAAGCCATCTAGATATACCCAACACACATGCTTAAAAGGTGTGGATCGTTACGGTTATTGACATGACTGTCTGATCTTTTGCTCTTGTGGTAAACTATATTTCCTTTACTGCTGAAATAAAATAAATAACAGTAATCTTAATGTATTGGACTCTGCCTCGTCTTTAAGTCAGGTGTATAACCATGAATATTCAGTCAGATGTACAGCTATGAATATTTTTGACATTTATTTCCGAAAGTATTTGTCAGAAGTAAAAAACAGGTTTTGAAAATGTTGAGAAGTAATAATCCTAAAAAGTTATTGCAGCTTATTTCTTTTTTTTCAATGGCTATACTATCTCGTATAAGACAAGAGTTTGTAAAGTATATATTTTTGTTTTGTTTCTGAATGCTTTGTATTGTTTGATACATTCGGTAAATTGTTAGTACTTGATGATAAGTATGCAGTTTCTCAAACTAGTGAGCATTGATCAATTTGATGGTACTTTATTTTCATCTCCACAGCAGATTTCCTGTTTTGTTTTTTCCTGCCACCTCATGAAGCCCCAAACAACTTAGCAAGCTTTTTGAAATTCAGAATTCCGATCTTATTCCCAAGTTTGTTTCATATATGTATTTCTGAATCGTTTTGGCTTGTGTCATGGTGGGTAAAACCAGTATTCATACAAGTGTAATACTTGTTGTTTGCAACTTTGTTCAAGTTCCTTTAAAAACACATTCCTGTCTACTACTTGTGTCATTTCCTTTTATGGCCTGCAGTCCATTTTTCCCCATATGTGAAGAGCGCAAGTTAACCTCTCTTTCAGTCTGAATGTCAGGAAGCACTAGGAATCAGTCATAAAAATCTGTTTTTTCTCTCACTTTTTTTAATCTTTTAAACATTTGATTCATTGCTTTTATTTACGTTACATTTTCTTTCTGTAAAATCCCTTCTGAGAATGTCTGATTTGCAAGAGTTTTTTGAAAAAATGCCTTGCAGCATACTACACACATGCAATTTCAGTGCAGAATAATAGTGGTTGACTACAGTAACTTGAACACAATAGTTGTTGAATATAGTAACATTTTAAAGGATAGAGCGTCCATGAATTAATTATTTATTTATTTAATATAAATAAATAAAATAAAGGATAGAGCGTTTATGAATTAGAATATTCACATCAGTGAAGTCAAGGCAGAGTACTACAAGTGCATTCTCGAAGCAGTAGTAACACACAAAAATTTAAAATGGATTAAGAGATAGAAATATAACCAGACAGTCCCTGGAGACTGAGGAAATACCAGTTTGTGAATGCATATGTGGAGATCAGTGATCATTAAAATTAACTTTGCAATCATTGCATTAGGGAGTGTGGGAAACATAAATTGCATAATAAACAGGAGAACTCTTGTGTAGTGCAATGCTTCATGTTTTACCTGTTAAGTTGCCTCATACTGGCAGAACCATTGTGTAAAAAAATATTTGCGTGCAATCAACTTAAAAGCTGTTTTTATGTAGAATGTAGCTTAATGTTGTTCTAAACTGCCCCAAGAATATTTGCTAATAAGTAAAGGGGTAATAAACATTTATCTATTTTATTATTGGTTGTACATGATGTGAAACACATCACATTATCATGAAGATTTTCTGGCAAGATATGGCTAAAAGGAAATGCTATGAACTTTACTGTGTGCTACAGGCTCACAGCTAGGAACTTGAATGATTTTATATTCTTTCTTTGGCAAGATAAAATCGGACCATTTTTGACACTGTACTGTAAACAGTAGACCTGTCAGTGTCACCAGTGAGGCATTGTTTTATAGTCCTTGAGTCTGTGAAAGTTATTGCTAGAGTTTGGGACAGCAGTGTCAGTTTTAAAGAGTAAAATGTTGTATTTTGCTTCAGATGTTCCTAAAGTGCAAAAGCAAGACCGTTTGTGCTCTGCTCAGCTCAGCTAAAATCAGTTTCATGTGTATGCTAGCATTTCTTGACAGTTAATATGAAAGCAAAACTTTCTTTTTTTCTGAATGTTGTAAAATTAGATTTATATGTTTGCAAATCACTTCTCAACAGCATTTATGAAAGCAGTGTAATTTTTTTTAAAATAAAGATTATACTGCAAGTCTACAGCAGCTGTTTTCTACAGCTTTTTGCAGAACTTGTGAAAGCTAGAAATGAGATTGACACTTCTGCAAGGTTTCTAATTTGGAGAAATGAAGAAGTATTGAGTCAATTTTTTTTTAAACAATCGTTGCTCTATCTTTGTATAAAGGTACAGTTACATGCCTTTTCCATTCTGCAGATACAGTGCCCTTCTTGATGAAACTGTTAAGCATAACTATAGAATGCTAATGATATTAGCAGAAACTTTTGGAAAATGTAGGTAACACATCATTTTTTGAAGCAAACCCTAGTTTAAATTTATGATGTAGTTCATAAAACAAATGTGGTAGAGCATACAAAGGGCAAAAGTGGAACAGTCGCAGTGAGGGGCAGTTTGAAAAACAGCCCTCTGATTGCTTGACAAAAACAAACCCTTACAAAGGCTTTTATATTTTCTATGCATTATACATATGTGGTTTCTTTATTAATAGTTAATCGGCTTAACATTAAGTAGATGGCGCAAGTCCTGCCTTCCTTGAAATTTTGCTTCTCTTGCTGAACATTATTCTGCACATTTTGTTCCCACAAATTCACTTTTCTATGTATTTTGCAATTTTGTCTTTCAAAAATCCCTTCTCCAGTACTGTTATTTCATTTAAAACATTCAGTAATTTTGTTATGTTTGGTTTAGTTTTTTGATTTCCATTTTCCAGTAATTGCACTTTTTTTGGCAGCAACATTAAACTTAGTAGTACCTTAACTATGCCTAAGCAATTCCATTTCTGTGTCTCAGCTCAAAAGAAGAATTTCCTTCATTACAATGATTTGCTTCTCTAACATTTCCAATAAACTGCTTTGTATGGAATTTTTAAAATTTGCCAACTCATTGCATTTACAAAAATATGTTCTCAAGCATCCCTCTTTCCCATTACACCTCCAGTAATTGCTTTCTATCTGTGGCAAAATTCTCTGTCTCGTTGAGGTAGAAAATACCTCTGCCCAAATCTTAAATCTTCTAGATTAAGTATCCTGTTATTGTTCTTTGTATGTTGCTTTTCCATTCTCATTTCCCAGTCTTTTCTAATCCCTTCTTATTAATTATTAAGTAACCATACCTTATTTTGTATTCCCTGTTAATTATCCATTTTTAACTGCAGCTTCTGTTCTAGACTGCTGTAAACACAACCAGATCTAGTATTTCATTTAACATTCCCCATCCCTTTCTCTTTGCTTGTACTTTTTATCATTCCCTTCCAGGGAAGGCAGTCCTGACATGATAGTTTAGATCAAGTCATGATAGTGTGCACTAAAATATGTAGTTTATTAAAATATTTTTATAATGGGGGTAAGGGGGAAGGAACAGTGTCATGGCCAGGCCTGATTAGCTAGTCAGTACAGCTCCAGAACATGTTGGGTATTTTGGCAATTCTGTTACGCGTAACTTATTTGATTAAGTTCCTGTTTTTCATGAAGTCAGTTGTGAGCTTGGACTGGTGATGATTAGACCAAAGGTGATCTCTGTACTTCATGGATTTCATCTTTGTAGTAATATGTTATTTGTCCATTCTAGCAGGCTACATCCATAAAGGGGCTATCAGGCTTAAAATATTCATAAACAACTGAGTTAAAATTAATATTGGGGATATTATGCAACAGATAGCATTAGTAGCTGTTTCAGGATTAAACCTACTAATTTCTTGACAGCAAAACCTGAGTTTACTCATGACAAGATGTTGTATGTACTGTAGTATAAATTAGCTCATAGAGACCAAAAAGTTGAGTGGAGATGTAGATAAAGGCATCTAATGTAGAGTATTTACAGTCAGTGTTCAGGTCTGCCATAACAACTTGAGTTATTTTTCCACTGCATACCAACCAATGAAGAGTCTTCTGCAGCTGACTTATTGGCATCAGGGTAGTGTGGTGATGTGCAGCAGATACCACAGGATAGACCCTGGTTGCTTATTGTAGCAACATTTTGTAAGGGAAGAAATGGGTGAGAAGATGACAGCTCCCCTTACATTTGTATGTGATAATATTGAATCTGGTAGTGAAGTCTTAGGAATCATAATAGCAAGTTTTAAGCATCTGTCTAAGATAAAAAGCATGTCAGTTTTAATAGGGCTTTCTGTTATTCATCAAACGAGTTTTATTTGTGATTTTTTTTTTTTCTGTATGTATATACAGACTTATTGTTTGACTATGCACGTATGTTTAGTTGGGTTGTTGTTTGCTAGTAGTGCTTGTGAGTTAAAAAAATTAAAAATATTTGCAAAGAGCAAAAAGCTGTGTATACAAGAAACATTTCATTTGTTTGTGTTTTTACCTAATTAGCTAGGTAGGAGGGATGGTCCATGAGTTCATTCAAACCAAGACTCAAGCCAGAAACACAGGGAACAGTTGTAGAAAATAAGAAGATATCTGTGGCATTTTCACATTAAATTATTTTATTAGTATTGTATAGAAAGTTTACAATCATGGCAAATTGTAGACCATGAATAGCTCCTATTACCGTATTACAAATGCAGGTGAAAAGTATAACGGATCCTATTACTGTGTTACAAATGCAGGCGAAAATTATATCCTATTACTATATTACAAAAGCAGGTGAAAAGTTGCATCTACTAAGCTTATTTAAGTCTTGCTCATTTTAGCTAAGAATGACAAATATAGGGTCGGACTTCATTACCCACTGTCCAGCTTGCATGTTATGTTCAGTAGCTGGGTACTGTCCATAGTTTGGATTCATATTCCTTCAGGTGCAGTTAATTTCTTAATATAGACTGAAAGATACTTCAAACAGGCGGGGTGACCTTATTGCTGTCATTTATTAGCAGACTAAGATGCTCAGCTTGTGAAGCCAATCACTGCTGGTACAAAAATCTTAAGAACGGGTTGCTTGCAAAGTGCAACTGAATGTATAGCTGTTTTTAAGTAATGTAGAGATAATGTACATTATGTATCATTTTATAGTAGTTTTAAGACTTCATTTTTAGGCTAAAGTTATTGTTTTGAAGGAGATTCATTGTATTCCCATGATGTGATGTTTACCCAAATTGTTTAAAGCAGGATAAAATCTTTGTTATGAAACCAGGGGCCCAATACTGAAAGACTTTCTTTTGGTGTGACTTACTGTCATGTAAGCCTACACTGACTGCAGGAGACTTGTTCTTGGTGTAAGTGACTTATTCCAGTATTAGCCTGCTTTATATGTAGGCCTTAGACTGGAGTAAATCACTTTCACTAAGAGAAAGTCTTGTGGAATCAGAGCAGGCTTACAATGGAGTATGTCACTTACATGGAGAGCAAGTCTTTTGGAATCTGGTCTTGCATGCTGTCATTTGATAGATGATCCACACTTGTTCCTCCTTATCACCCTTGCATTATTCATAACATGGGATTTCCTGCCAAGGATAGCCCAACACCTGGCCAGTATACAGAAGCCCTTACATTCTCCTAGTGCCTTACATTGTGTGCATGCTTCCCATATGGGTGTAGGGCATAAAGATGTTCATACTTGGAACTTTTTTGCTACCATGCCATATGCCACAGTTGAACAATGGTTGAAATGCCCTATGCTGAGTTGGTTTTATTTTGAGCCATTTATAGATGAGTGCCTCATTGGGATTCCTTTATTTTCTTCCTTTTCTTGTGTACTTTCATGTTATCCAGGAAGGGAAAATGACAGTGTGAGGCAAATTCCCCATAAAGACCAATATAAGAAGTATTTATTCTGCCTAGGTGCTTCATGAAATCATACCCAGTGTACCATGTTTCAGGCTTTTGTGCCCCAAACACTTCTCAGCCATCTGTTCTCTTTAAACATTTTTGTTGAGAACCCCGGACTCCAACTTTTGTCTCGGGGTACCATGGCCAAATCTGCCTGCCCGAGGTATAGCCATCTCTTAAAAAGAAGTCTGTCTGATTCTGCTGCTGTCCAGCATCTGCTGGAAGTCTCTTTCGAGGTGAGTAAGTACCACATAGATTGTCTGGAGCCAACACCAGCTTCCTCAGCTGTGACCCTGTTGAAGGCCATTGTAGAACCGGCTTCTTGCATGTCCTCTGAGTCAGTGCAGACATCCACTGCACATGTTGAGGGAAAACTATCACTGATCCTTTCCATAAGGCCTTAGGGAACTCCCTATATCCTGGTTAGAGAAGAGGTCCCTGGCATTGAGTGTAGGCATGGTTCTGACCCTCACCTGTTGGTCAAAGCTGACATCTCCCTGAAGAAGAAACAGAAAACTAAGTGCATTCCTCTCATTGCTAAGGATCCTCATAGGGAATGGCAGGATTTAATTCAGGATTTGTTCAGTGTCCTTATGGTCTTAAGATTGCCTCAGGAGGTGTCTGCTTTTGCTCCTCCTTGGTCCTGTACTCCAGCCAAAAGGACTAGAGAATGTGATTCTTCAGATAAGAGTTGTATTCAGGGAATGAGTCATTGGTGCACTTCTCACAAGTTACCTGTACTTTGGACTATGGGTCAGAGGAAGAGGATTCCTTGAGTCTTGACTCTTCCTTTGAGGTGTTGTCCTTTGGGGGCACCCATTAGTTCAAATGATGGAACATTTTAATTGGTATTGCTCACAAGTGTCTGATACTCAAGGGGTATTATGAACTGTTGTAGATGGAGTCTCCTAAAAATTCTGCTGTCCCCTCCTGCATTGGATGTATTGTTGGATGCATATGCAGCTGACTCTTTGGCTTCTGATTCCCAACCTATGTCCTCTGAGAAGCCTGGCCATTTTTATAAGGTACTTGATGCCTTTAAATAACTCTTCAAGTGTTCTCCTCCAAATCCTGCTGTTTTCTCTCTCTCTGCTGACAAGCCATCCAAGCATTTGACCTCTAGATTTCTTACCTTTGATAAAGACAGTCTGGCTGTGGAGATGCTGGTGAAAAAATTGTACACTTCTTCCAATTTGGACTTCAAGGTGATTAATTTATCAAACCCATATGACCAGGTATGTTTTGGCCCTTTTTGTCACAACTTGGGGGGCGGAGTGTCTGATGTTCATGACTCTGAAGGGAAGAGTACTGCCCTCTCCTTATTGAACTCCACTTCTCAGGTTACCCATCACTCCATTAAATGCAGTTGCTCCTGCTTCTGGTCGAGTTATAAGGAGGTACTCTTGGCTTTACCCAATGATATTAAGGCCAGTCTTCTAGATGCTCCTTTGGACAATCGGAATCTTTTTGTTAGTGTTGCTGCTGACTTACTTAAGACTCTACAAGATAAAGGTTAAGTGATGCATGATCTTAAATAAATTTGTTTCTCCTGTACCTAGATTTTAGAGAAACATTTGTAGGCAACCTCTCCACTTTCTAAGGGGGAGGATGGCTTCTAAGTGTATATTCTCTTATAAACACACCCAGTCTTCTAAAACTCAAAAGCCATCTTTTCAGGACAAGTCTTCCTCCTCCTGGCATACTTTCTGCATTTTCCCTCATCCAGGTTCCCCTGTCTCTTCATGTCTGGCAACAGATAACTTTAGACTCCAGGGTTCTGGCCATTGTCCATCATTGTATGGAAATCGCTTCCCACCCTTCTAAGGTCTTTCTCCTTCAGACCAACTTCCTCATTTTTCTGGGGTTCTGCAGAATTTACTGGATCAGAGCACAATTCAACCCATTTTCAGTCTCCCAAAGAGGAACAGGTTTTACTCCAGAATGTTTGTTTCCTAAAAAGAGAGATCTTGGAGACTGGTCCTAGGCCTCTCTTTTCTAAGTACTTTTCTTAAGATTCCTTATTTCTGGATGCTTTCCCTCCAGAGTCTGTTTACTTTATTACTTCCACAGGCGTTTCTCATTTTCCTAGACGTAAAGGTCGCCCGTCTTCATATTCCCATTCGCTGTAATTTCAGGAAGTTTTTATGTTTCTCTATTTTATCCTCTCATTTTCAGTTCTCTGTTTTGCCCTTTGGTCTTTCTGTGGCCCCAAGGGTGTCCAACAGATATCTGGTCCCTGTCGTAGCTTTTTGCAGGCTTCAAGGAATCCAGGGATTCCAATATCTGAATGACATGCTTCTTCAGGCTCCCCTCTTAATCTAGATTTTTGCAGGATCTGAACCTCACCATGCTCCTCCTACACAGTCTGGATTCATTATCAGTCTCTCAAAGTCGAGTCTGACTGCTTCTCAAGATCACATTTGTGTGTGTTGCAGAAACTAAATCATTAAATGTAGGCTTCTGTTCCTTCTCCCAAGGTTCTATCTCTAACAACCTACTTCCAGTCACTGCTTCCCCTTTCTCTTATTTCTTCCAGGGAATTTCTCAAGAATCCTGGGATTCATGGCATCTACAGTTCCATACTACCCATTGCCAAGCTTAATGCAAGGAGACTTCAGTGACACTTAAAGACTGTTTCGCTCTAGCATTGCCACCCTCTGGAGTTTCCAGTTCCATTACAACCTTGTCAGAAACTTGAATTTCACTGGTGGATTTAGCAGATATCCCTCAGTCCGGAACTGCCTTTGTAGATTCCTACCCCAACTCAAGAGCTATTCAAACTCTTACAGTGTGGGGGTGGAGAATCTCTTCTAGAAGTCTGAGGGTTCTGGGTCTGGGACCTCTTCATCAGAGGTCAGAACACATCAACTTAAAAGAAATGAGCCTTAATTCTTACTATTCAGGCCTTCCATTCTTTTTGTTCTCCAGGCCCTTTTAAAGCTCTAGAGACGATGGTTTATCAACAAACCGAGGGGTACAAGATCTTGTATCCTTTGCAGACTAGCCCTTCAGGTCTCAAATGGACTATCTACCATCAGGTAACCCTTCATGCTGTCTATAGCCCTTCGGAACACAAGTTTGTGGCAGACTCTTTGAGCAGGTCTAGGACACACCCTCAAGAATGGATGCTTCACAGATTAGTGTTTCTGGACATAGTACATCAGTGGGGATGGACTCATGGGGATGAGTGGATCTTTTTGCCTTCCCTCTGAATAGGCAACCCCTCACTCTGTTCCAGAGTCTCAAGTCCCCTGACTTGGAAGATGGACACTATGTCCTTTTCTTAGAAGGGGATGTTCCTATATGCTTACCCTCCTCTTCCTCTACTTTCCAGGGTCCTGCACAAGATCATGAAGGAATACACAAGAATCTTGCTGGTGGCTTCCTTTTGGCCCAGACATCTCTGGTTCCCCATTCAATTTCACCTAGCCAGGGGCAATCATCACAAGGTACCTCACTGGATGGATCTTCTCACACAAGACAGGGGTCTCTTATTCATCCTCAATTGGCCAATCTTCATTTGACACTTTAGGTGATGGGATTTTGATCTCATTTAGACACTGGTCTTCTGAGGACATACTTGATTTTTATTTATTTATTTGTTTGTTTGTTTGGCATTTGTTTACTGGGAAAGTCTGACTGGGTCATGAGATACCCATTTTCAGCAGGCACTTTGGGAGAAAAGCTCCAGATACATATGGTTAATAGAATGAAAAACTAGACAGACGTAATAAAGTCATTACATTCAAGCACAAATTTGAAAACAGCACATTAGTTTGTCAGAATGAGAACTCAGCAGGCATAATAAAGTCATCGTGTTCACACATAAATTATATGGAAAGTTTGATAACAGGAAGATGCAGCATTATTTACGTAATAGATGATTGTCGTAATGATTATTAATATTGTCGAGCTCATGAAATATGGTAACAGATAATATTGGTGAAGGCGTAGGATAGTACGAATAGAGAACACGGGTGTGATGGAGGGGATAATAGTAATAGATGTGGAAAAGGTATGAGTGTAAACCTCAGGGAGTGTGTGTAGAGGAAGGGAGGGGTAAGTTAGTAGTGGGGATAGAGAGAATAGATGTAGAAAAAGGTATGAAAGTAATTTCAATCCTTCATTAAACATTTCAGCTTGTACTTTTTCAAAGCAAGTCAGAACTTATGCATGATAAACATACAGGCTGTACTTCTCTCTTACATAGAGAAGAACTTGATGTGCTTTTTAGATCACCATGCTTAACAGTATATCAGAATTGCCAAGGTATGTCAAAAGTTCCTACACTCCTAAATAGGTTTTATAGTGGCTTCCATTTCAAAACTCTACTGTTTGGCCTTTCCTGTACTCCATAGTATTTTGTCACTCCACTTTTAGAGCAAGTGTGTAACCCTTGCCACTGCACATTTAAGGACCCACAGCATACATACATCCAAAGAAGAACCACTCAATCAAAGAAAAAAAAAACATCATGATATATTTGGTGTTGATTTATAGAGTCGTGGTCAATAAGTCAAAATGCTCTCTTGTTTATTCCTGACATTATTACAGTTTGCTGTTTGGACACTGTCTTGTCAAAAGTCTTTCTTCCTTGCTGGCAAGTGCAGGACATTTTGGTACCAATATCATTCCTGTCCCAAGTGCATTGGGACCAGGTTTGTCTCCTCATGAGACTTTCATCTTTTTTACATCTGTTTGTATGGTACAGTATGCCTCGGAGAAAGTAAGCAGGAAAGTGATTAAACACGACCTTGCTAAGTAGCTATATAACTGCATAGCCTTTCTTTCTTTTTCCTCCATCTCTATTTCAGTATTCATGGTGCCAGTGTTGAAATTAGATGCATTTGTTTTATGAGGCACACCCCAAAACTTGTATTTGTCATGTGACAATCCGGCAACACAGTGGACTCTTCCTTCAATCCACTTATATTTTTCCAAGTTTTTATTTTCAGCAAATTTAATTGACAAATTTATCTTGTTGAGCACCTCGTGCTTATAATCTCATTCCTTGTGCTTATTTCATGATTGTTATGCTATTAGTAATGGTGTCGGGCAGAAAACAAGAGAAATGTGAGAACTGCCCAGCTAGTGAGAGTGTTAATGCAGCCAGCAGTCAAAGGAGTCTTAGAATTTAGGGTGGGGGGATTCTGTGAGCTGACATTCAAAGCATGGGGAACTCATCCTAAAAGTATTTTTACAACCACTGTCTCTTCACATTCTAAAGGTTATGGTGAGTCCTTCCCAAAACAGTTGTTTTGATATAATCTTAGAAATATGAATAATACAAGGTAGATCATGCCAGGGCGATTATGTACGAGTCTCCATTCCCATTTATTAGGGAGTGTGTTTTTTTGTAAAGCGTGAACATACATGATGTATTCGCATTGGAGTAGAGATAATTTAGTATGGTGAAAGTAACATAACTTTTTCTTTCCCTTTATTCGGGCCCTGAGATAATCTGTAGCATAGGAGACAGTAAATGCATGCAGGGGCAGTAGTGTGCTCAGCAGCAAAGCTGTGTGAGGGCAGCAGTTTGTGTGGGTATCAAGACTGTGGTACAGAGCGACTGTGTTTCTCTGAGATTCCAAATGTTGAAACACTTTTGTATAGTATTTCTGAAAAAAATACAACTTGTCTTCACAGTTCGATTACAAGTCATGGACATGGATTTCCAGTTTAAAAAAAATGCTATTTTTTCATGAGCTGAAGTTCCAGCAGTAGTAGCTGTGCTTAAGCATAATTTCTGGTTATTAACACGGTTCCATTATAATTTTTTTTAGTGCATCCATATGTGAGCAAAATTAAAACTGATTTTGAGTATAAAGTACTGAATGATGTAAACAAAGTTTTGACAAGTAATAGGTATAGCAAGAAGTAAATGTAATCATAAACGAGTATTCTGCTCTAAAAGATACCCCGTAGCACTACTCTCCAAGACCTTAACACAACAAATAAGCTCTTGGTAATCGCAACAAAGTCCAGTAACTCATCAGGTGATGCGCAGTACTTCCATTACATATCTAAACTCTGGAACACCATCCCATCATATTTAAGAGGGATCAGAAAATTTTCAGTCTTCAAGCCCTTACTAAATTACCTAAACCACACTTGTTCATGCACAAGCGCCTTACCTGGGTAACTCCATTTTTCTTTGTCAGCTCATACCCCCATCCCTTTCTTCCACTCCTCTTCAGTTTCCTTCCTACCTTAATCCCCACTTTTTATATCTCAGTTTCATTTTAAAATTTTCATTTTAAGGGCAGCACAGTGGTGCAGCCTCACAGCAAGAGGTTCTGGGTGCCTTCTGTGTGGAGTTTGCATGTTCTAAGACATGCATCTGGGCGTTTCTCCCGGGCCTCCGCTGAAAACAGGCTCTGTGGAACCTAGTCGGACATTCCCGGTCAACAAATGATAAATAAATAAATAATAAATAAATAAATAAATTTTGACCTTCTCACTTTAACCATCTCCTTCAAATACCCACTGTTATCTTATAACCAGGATCTATGTCCATATACTCACCCCTCACTCTCCTTGACTCATTGGCTGCGCAGTCTCTCTCTCCTACTTGTAGCTTCAAGTACTTTTTTACCTACTGTCTAATGTTTCATGCTGCTTATCTCCGTTTTATTTATTCCTAACATCTATACAGTAACCTTCCTTACCCCTTTCATATCAGAGTCTGCTTGTCACATATGTTGTGCATGAACTGTTTGCGTGTTATATATTTGGAGTGCAATTTCATGTATAATGTCGCCATAGAAGAAATTTTTAACTTTGTATAATGTATCCTTGTAAAACAAAAATGAATTTTATGGTAACTTCCCAGAATAATGGACTGTTAATTCCCATGATTACTTTGGTAAGCTTTTCCTTAGGGTATTTTATCTTCCCTCATAATAATTTGTTTTGGTTGGTCTATATGTTGTATTAACTATTTCATATTTGCTTGTTGCATTTTTTGTAAGTTCTGTTTATCAATGTTATTTTTTGTACAATTTTTGTTGTGTTCTAGCACTTATTTTGCAGCTGCTTAATATTTTTTTCCATTGACCATTTATGAGGATTGTTTGCTATTATTGTAAGCATTTTCTTTATCTGTGTGGTTAATTGTCTTTTTTTTTTTGTGTGCTATAGTGATTTTTATATAGAGATTATTCTTATTGGGATTGAGTAGCGGTTTGCCACTGAGTACAGCTGGGATGTCAATGTATTTTTGAAAACAGGCTTATTTTTAATGTTTTGTACCAATTACTTTGTCTCTTTTTTTTCACTGCCCACTTTAGTACTTTGTTACATTTTGGTGTATTATTTTGACATTTAATATTAAGTTTTACTATTATGTGATGACAATAATTACAATAAAGGATGATCCTTACTGTGTCCATGGGGGTTCTGTAGATATTGTTCTAAAAGTTAAGATTATTCAGGATATACAAAATGGGTGTGACAAACATGTATATAGAGACTGGGTGGGGGATTGCTAAAGCGTATGTAAGCTAGGAGGAACAATATGGCTGGGTGATGCTACACTGTGAGGTGTGTGGCTGCAGTGAATTTGCCACAAAGGGCAAGAGGATTTAAGCGATGTAGTCTTAGATGGGTGAAGTGTGGAGCAGGTGACATTGGGAAAGAAAGAGGAAGTTTTTTGGATAGTTGAGAGAGCTAAAGGAGGTAGAGGCAGAAGTGCAAGAGCTCCCTTGAGGTGTTTAAATTGGATGTTGTGTGGGTTACAGGTAAAAGGTGAGGAAGTTTCAGAAACTAGTGGTATTAAAGCTAAGGGTTGTAATGTACAAGGATTAATGGAAGATAGACCTGTATTTAAGAAGTTTGAAGAAGTGAGAAACTAGTCTGGTGTAGAGAGGAAGGATTGGGTTATTTTTGGAGGAGTAGTGAAACATAGAGAAAATGTTTGGTGATAGTAGGGGAATGAGGAAGATGAGAGGAGGTTGGAGAAAGGTGACTGGGTGAAGGTAGAAAAAGGATAAAAGTGAGTTTGGAGAAGTGCTAGCTCAGTTAAAAAGATGACTGAAAGAGAGAAAGGAATGGGAAAATCAGTTTTTGGGAGGAGATGTGGATGGTGGTTATGAAAGTGGAGGTTTCTGGCCTGAAACTATGTCTGTTCTTGTGATTAACTTTGTGCCTTGTGTATTTATTTTGCAATATTTTTCAATTTTCTTAACTGTTTATCTAGACTTTCTTTTGTAGATAATGTACCAGAAAAAACCACATCATAAAGACATGCATCTGGAGCGTTTCTCCCTGGGTCTCCGCTGAAAATTGGGTTTTTTCCAAGTCGGACTTTCCCGGTTAACAAATGTTAAATAAATAAAAATAAATAAGTAGCCCTTAAATTGTTTCTGTGATTGTAGTTTTCTACTTCAGACCATTTCCTTGCCTTCCTTAGTTGTTTGTAGTTCTAAGGTTTTGTACAAGTTGATCTTTCATTTCGTAAAGATTGCTAATATGTTTTGTAAAGGTTGATCTTTCAGGCCATATCAGAAAAATGTTCCTGTGTTAGGCAAGTTGATTCACTTGGTTAGCAAATAAGAGAAAATAAAATAAAGAAATACTGTTTGTCTGCTTCTAGGTTACAAAACATTTTCTGTTCTATATATTGTTGTTATCCAGAATGTTAGGGAAAAGCAGAAGAGCAGCACTGTAAACACACCAGCTTTATTCTAGAGTAATTGCATTGTATTCGTGGTCCGCTAATATTTGTATTGTACTTGTAAAGTAAAATTACTGTAGTGTTATTTATTGTGTTATGCCATGAATAAAGTCTACTGTTAGCAACTGAAGTTAAAATTGTTGGATTGGTATTATTTTCATGTTGTGACTTAGTAAAAAGTGATAGTAAAAGTGAAGCAATGTTTCTGTGACGACTTCTCATTGCCTTCTAGTGATCCAGTTATCGTAAGTAAGATGTCTGTTACCGTATTTCATGCATCTTCACTGACCCTAATTCACCTGTATTTTCCTTCTCCCTTCCTTTCCCACAGCTTCAGCCATCTTGCCTTATTAATGTCCTGCTGCTTTTTGTTGTAATGTCTTTGTCAGTAAATCTTTAGCCTCCTATAGCAACTACACTAACTTGATTGTATTGTTGCTACTGGAGCTGTTCTCTCCAGCCCTTCACTGAAAACTGTTATGAGTTGAACAAATCTCACTCGATTAACTAACTAACGAACTAAATAAATAAAGTTTTAAATCAAAACCATCATTGTTATCCCTTTAGTCCTTTTCCTAAGCTTTTCATGGATTTCCTTTCTATTGCTATGATATTCTTTTCTTTCCTTGGACCTTTATCTATTCTTCTTACTAATCATTTTTGCTGTACTGGAAGAGCTTATTGTAGTGATCTAAGATAGATCTATTTTGGGCGTTTTTAGGTTAATAAGTAGCATACTTGAAATTCTCTGTTTCATGTTTTTGTTGGTGTGTATATATGAAGTTTACTAAAACTATTTTTTCGGTGTTCAAGTATGTCAAGTGTTAAAAGGGATGCTTACAAATAGTGTTAAAAACGTGATACGCGCATGCTTTAACGTCATATAAAATATTTTGTGAATTTTAGATACTTAATTTCTCGTTAATTTTTATAACAGTAAGCATAAGTGTCTTGCTATTAAAAGGTTAACTTTGCTGCTGCACATGTGAACCTAGGCTACCTAGATAAGTGTTGCTTAGGCTGCTGCTATATGGGTCCTACCCCACTGCAGCCGGACAGCTTCACGAAGCTAAGAGCACCTTCAACTCACTCTTAAAAGTTGACAGTTGGAGAGTGAAAAGCTTCAGAGCTTTTTTGCCATGGAAGAGACCGCTCCTTTGGTAGGTCCATTAAAATGGTCTGTCGGCAATCTATCTTCATAAGCTGTACAGACAAGTCCCAGTGGGGAAAGCCTTCCACTTTAATTTTATTTTATGAGGAAAATTAGTATTTTAGGCAGTAAACATAATGTTTTCGACATTGTTACATGTTTACAGTTATGAACTTTTTATATGGAAAAATATTGTTTTCAGCTAAGATTTTATTTAATATGGAAAATTGTATTTTAGGCAAGATGCTGTACTTTTGTGAGACTGTCCTTGATTTACTTGCCTCATAACCACTTGCTGTCTGCCTTGCATAGTACAACATTTACAGACTCCATCTCTACCTGTTCCTTGGCTTAAACCTGTGTAGCAGTCTCCAGTGTCTGCAGTAGTACCTTCATCAGCATGCAAAAAATAAAATTGTAAATAAGTCTTTGGGTGTCAGACTAGCTTTTATTCTGCCTTTTTGGCAGTCAAAGACTGGGGAATAGCCACATACTCTGTGGCTGTAGGGGTGCTGTTGGCAGACAAGGGAGACCACTTGTGTGTCAGGGGAGGGGCAGGTGAAGCACAATTTACTTAGCTGGGAAAGGGAAGTGGAAGATGGAACCAGTGTGTCTGCTGTGCGTTTTCAGGGACAGTGTCATTTGCAACGGAAACATTGTCTCCTGTTTCAGTTTCTGCGGACAGGGCAGAATTACTGGGAGTAGCCAAGGCAGGCAAGAAAAGAAAAAAGTTATTTCTCTTTTTAACCATGAATTTCAGTCAGAAGAACATACATTGCAGGGTGGCTGTTGTACTTCAGGAATTTGTTCTCAATCTGTCATCAGATTTTCTGGCTAATGATGATGCCTTTCTTTTACTTTAAGATGAAAGAAGTTTTTTCAGTGGGACTGGAATAAAGTTCCTGAGACAAAGAAAATGTGCTATGATTAGTTACAAGTAGAGATCCCTAAAGCTATGGCTATTCATCTTGTTTTGCCTGCTTTAGAGAATGTTTTTCACACTGCTTTTGTCTTACCTGATGGCAGCTTCCTGTTCCAAAGAAGTCTGACAAGTTATACAAGATACCCCAGACAAACCAGTACCTGTTTTCTAATTCTAAAGTAAACCTAGCAGTTATTTTTTCTATCCAAATCTTTTTCTAAAGAGATTATAGCTGTTGACCCCATTCTACATGAGAAGGATGGAAAAGCAGTGGATAAGTTAGGAAAGAAGATGCATACTTCTAGTACTTAATTTTCAAGCTTGTGTGCTAGTTTTTATTTTTGTCTTTTGAGAACATTCAGCAGTTAATGGTTGACCCTTTTTTTTTGATGTAAAGGATTCATTTAATGCTTCTGTGATTGCCGTTTCTCAGGTGACTGAGCATGTTTTAAAATGTGCTTATTGTGCTGTTGAATTTTCCTGCTGAGTTGCTGCTTCTGGATCTGTTTTGAGGAGATTTGCTTGGCTTCATTCTCAAAATCTTCCTGATGATAAATCTGAGCTTGTACTTTTCCTTAGATAGAAGAGGTTCTGTTTGTCCCTTCTGCACCTGAGGTTTTTAATGAGGTGATATGAAAGGAGAAAACTGATTCAAGGAATGCCTCAGATTTTTAATCCTCTTTCAGAACAAATGGCAATTTCCCTTCCTCATTGGCTTCCTTCTCCATTAAGCAATTTGTGCAACAAGAATCTGGCCAAAAGGGTTTTAAAAACAATGGAAAGGAAGCTCTAAAAAGAAGGAAAAGCCTGTAAAAATAAAGGACAGTCCTGCCAGTTAGCATGTTCAGCCCCCCACCCCCCTCACTCTGGCAACCTGTCAGCATCTGAGACTTTACCTTCCCTTCAGTCATCAGATTGTTTCAGACTGCTAGGTTCTGAAGTAAATCCAGTGATGTCCACTTGGAAAGGGGACCCCCCCCCTTCCAAGGGATTCTGTCTTTATCAGGCAGCCAGATTTCTGTATTTTCTCCCATACTGCAACACTTGATGGATGTCTCGGGAGTCCTAGAACCTGCAGGTTCCCCGAATTTCCTGGTCAAAGGTTTTTATTCAGGAATTTTTCTAGTTACCAAAATAGAGGGATGCTGAATGCCCGTACTGGATCTTTCTTTTCCAAAGCTTTTTGTCAGGATTCCAAAGTTCAAAATGTTATCTCTTCAGCATCTTCTACCTTTGATTCCCACTCTAGAATGCATGATTAAATGGGATCTAAAGGACGCCTACCATCTCATCCCTACTATACAGCATTTCTTAAGATTTGATGTATCTGGCTTGGATTCAGTTCTGTTTTACCCTTTGGATTGTCCTCAGCACAAAGGGTGTTCATAAAATGCATGTCTCCAGTCCTTACCTACTACAGA
The DNA here is from genome assembly GCF_019279795.1 of Protopterus annectens. Taxonomy (NCBI): domain Eukaryota; kingdom Metazoa; phylum Chordata; order Ceratodontiformes; family Protopteridae; genus Protopterus; species Protopterus annectens. Next base: position 896,701,760 of record NC_056734.1, on the reverse strand, counting down.
CTTCAAAGGATTCACATTTCCATATTTGGACAGGTATCTTAATCTTTGCAGAAACTCTTGCAGCTGAAAAAAGTCTATAGCAACTGTTCTGGAACTTGTTCTCAGTCTGGATTTTCAAATAAACTTTCATAAGTCTTCTACCATAATTTTTCAAAGAATGTTTTTCTTGAGATGTTTATCGGACTGCTTTGGGAAGAGCCTTTCTTCCTGAATTTCTGTAGTGAAAACTTGTGCATTAGCAGATTTTGTGGTAAATGACATCAATGATTTTCGTGTTTCTCCTAGCCAGACTACACATGAAGAAAATACACTGGTGTTTCAGATCAGTTTGGACTCCACATCTACACGCTTTGTTCTGGGATTCATAAAGAGGGACATTGGATTGTGGGCAGAATAGATAGTTAGCAGTTCAAATGTTCAGTTCTCCATTCCAACTCCTCCTGCAGTCACTCGCCACAGACTCTTCAGACCTAGTGTGGAGTGGTTTCAAAGGGGGTAAAAGAACAAACACTGTGAGAGCCTGTAGTTAGAAAGAAGCACATAACTGTCAACATCACTCTGATATTTATTAATGCTTTGAAAGCCTTGAGTCAGCTCTGGTCCCCTAACTTCTGCATAAATACACAGACAGTACCATAGCAGTGGGGTACATAAACAGAGGGCTACCAGATCTTACCCCATTTGCAGAATTGTTACGATAACCTGAGAGGTAGCAACTCTACTAAATTTGACTCATTGGACCTCATACATTCTATCAAGGCAAAACTTCGCTGTAGTCAAGTTTGGCAGGACCAGAACAGACACCCCCCCTCACACACACACACACACACATGCACAGATGGAAATGTCTTCATCTTGAGGTTTTCCAAAGAATTGAAACAACTGTGGGTAACACCTCAAGCAGAGCTGTTTTCCTCCCATCAAAACTAATAACTAAAGAAATTCTGCTTTAGCATTCTTTGCAGACAGGCCTGAAAGAATGATGCTTTTTTAATGATGCTCAAGTTAAGCAGTTTTTGAAATGAGTGTTGCATATTCATCCACATAGTAAAAAGATCAAGCTCCTCCTTGGGAATCTATCTATATTTGAGGCAGCTTATAAAACTGAACTGAGCTTCTTAACTTGGAAGACTGTTTTACTCCTTGCTCTGTCATCTGCTAGGAGAGTATCCAAGTTACAACCTGTTATGGTGTGTCAACCCTTCCTTGATTTGCACAGGGAGAGGGCTTCTTTGAGTAGAAGTCCCACCTTTATGCATAAAGTGGTCTTGAGTTTTCTTTAAACCAGACTATTCATTCCTGACCCTAAGAACAAGGGAAATAGGAACCACCTCACTCTGGTTGTCCACAAACAACTCAAATACAGTTTTGATAGAACTCAAGCCTTCAGGAAAAAAAATTTTGGGTCCATTTTTGGGTCCTACGAAGGTAAAAGGAGAGGACAGCCAGTTTCAAAATGACTATTTCCAGCTGGTAGTTTCACGCCATTGCCTTTTGTTATACTTGCTATATTAAACCACTTCCAGGCATCCAGTAGTAACAATGTTCCCAGCGATGCAAATACCTCTCCGTAACCTCCAGAAAAATAGTAAAAATGAATCCAAATAATCGGCGAAGAGAAGAACAGGGCATATACAAAATAAGTTCCTTTTCAATGAAAAATATATCATATGTAAACTTGTAGATACATAAAACAAGATATATTTAACACACAGCTCAGAAACATAAAATTTGCGCTTTTCAGTTAACTTAAAATTTGAAGACCTGCTCATTATATAGGTTTTTATATAGCAATGAGCTCTAGCTCATAAAAAGATTTTATCAATTAAGAGTCACTATGGCTATAAAAATAACACAAGTGATGAAAAATATTAAAAATAAAAATATGATATTATCAGTCATATCAAATATATATGTGATGATGTGTATAACAAATAACATAGTTAACTAACATTGTAAACACAGTAAAATAACAACATTGTTATAATTAAATAGTAGATGAGAAGCATAATTCAATCTTTATCGCATCCTAAACAAGTTGTAATAAACAAATAGCAGCAGCAGTTAATAAAAAATATTTGCTTTGCTTTAGCTATAAACTAATCAGCCCTATGCACAGCTGGGTTAGTTCTTTGCCCTATGCAGATTAGTTACATGTGTTCCAGTAATTGTTTTTTTTTTAGGTATATGTGACTATAGAGTGGTTTTTTATACATAAATTTTAACATTGTTATTTTTTATTATTCATATAGTTTAATTATAGTAGATATGGTGCTAATAGTTAGTATAATAACATAGCTAACGTTGGATGTTTGAGCTTGTTACCACAAGTAACTGGATGTTTTAGCTCTAGACCACACTCTTAGCAGATGTATTAGAGATTCATTTTTTACACCTCTTTGTTAGATAGTTAGATACTGTTGTATTTTTTGTTACTTTATATTTTACTTAATATACATTTAAATCTATATTAGTAGTCCTTGAGCTGCTTTATTAATACTTTATAGTATCAATGGATTGCATGGAAGATACTTGGCTGTCATCTGCAGCTTGAATTACTGATTTTTAATCTTATTTATTTATTTGCTTATTTTCTTATATGCTTATACAATGAACCCAATGAAATTTTTTAAGAATGATGATTTGGTGAAGAAAGTTACTGTGAAAAGAAGCTACTGTGTGTTATGTATGTGTGTGTTATTTATATATATTTTGGATTACTGGATATATTTTTTTGGATATGAAAAGGAACTTATAGTTTGTATGCCCTGGTTACCTCTTCGCCTGATTATTTGGATTCACTTCCAGGCATGGTTTCAGCCATTCCACAAGACTGTTGGCTTTTTTTATGCTTTTCTGGAAAGGAGTATACTCTAGAAGTATTCTAGAGGCAGCAACGTAGTCCTCTGTATGCACTTTTACAAAGCACTACAAACTGGATTCATAGGTTCATATGTTCATAGGTTGGTACTAGGCTATCGGCCCTAGGGCCTATACAAGCCTAGCCATAACAATTCCCTGGCTATTTCTTCCCACACTATTTACTTCCCTGGACCCCTGTCTAGCAGGGTGACTGACGTGATTCCCCAGGGTGAATTTCCTTTCTCCCATCCAATCATCAAGGTTCCTTTTGAAGAGGGCCAAAGAGGCTCTCTGCTTGACATGTATGGGCAGTCTATTCTGGAGTCTGGGGAGTCTCTGGGTCAGGAACCTATCCCTCCAGCATGTTTTGTTTATTGTGATGACAAGGTTTAGATCCCTGGAGTGTGCGGCTCTGAGGGATTGGGATTTCTTTGTGTAGCATGTCCAACAGCTCTGGGTTTGACATGGTCTTGTATGTTAAGCAGAGATCGCCTTGGAGTAGATGATATATGACGGAGTATAGCTGGAGTTTAAGGTGGTCAGCATAGAGCATCTGCTTTAGGCCTGTGATTCTTTTAGTGAGGGATTTCTCCGGCCTTTCCAGTTGTTGTAGATGTCTTGAGAGGTACATAGCAAATGGGGCGTTGTATTCTATAATGGGTCTAATGAGGGATGAGTACAGCGGGACAATGACCTCCTTTTTTTCTGGATGAAAAGCCCTTAGTGATGAGGTGTGCCACATAGAAGAATTTCCTGACTGTTATGGCAATGTGGTTATTGAAGGTGAGACCACTGGCCACCTGTGTCCCTAAGTCTCTTATCACACTTTCGGTGTTTAGTGGACTGCCACCTATGTGTTAATTCATGGGTACATGTTTTTTCCCAAAGGGGATAATTATACATTTCTTGGCATTAAGCTTGAGCCCATGGCTCTGGTACCAAGCATCTGTTTCTGTAAGGCCCTTTTGTAGAGTATCCACATCATTTGGGGATTCAATAATGGCTCCCAGTTTGCAGTCATCTGCGAACTTTGTTAGCCAGAGCCGCTTAGTATTGGCCTGTACTTCAGAGAAGTAGATGCCAAACAAGAGAGGTCCCAGGACTGAACCCTGAGGTACTGCACTTGTCACTTGTCTGGAGCTGGATTTGGAGTCAACTACTTTTACAGTGTGGTTTCTGTCAGTAAGCCAGTTGGCAACCCATCGAGTGACGTATGGATTAATTCCAGCTTAGTAAGTTTATCTATGATTCCAGAGTGGGGGATAATGTCAAAGGCCTTGGTGATGTCCAGATAGGCTGTGTGGACTGCCTTACCCTCATCCACGGCTCTGGAGACAGATTCCTTTTCCAGGTCCAGAATAGGCTTTGCTAGGACCGTTGTCCAGTGTCTTCCATTTGTATAGCTTAGGCTATTGCATCAGTGATCTATGTTTGAACATAGTAAGGTTGTGTAATAAATCTTGGCATCACAGTTGATTTGTAAGAGATCACTGTTACAGTAGCTGCCCCTTCCTCTAGTCTCCTTTTTCCTTGCTTGTATTTTTTTATTTTTATTATGTTTTTTATTTATTTATTTTTTTTTGGTGTTGCTAGTGTGTGGATTTCTCCAATCTTTTTTGTATACAGTTAGTGTTTGGCTTGTTTTGTAGTATTGTTCTTCTGGCTGTTGCCTCCCTCCTGGGCAAAAGTATCCTATTAAACTTTTTGATTTTCAGTTCTTTCATGGAGTTCTGCTTGAGCTACTGACAGCTTGGGAGTATGGAAGGTGTCCTTAACTTTGTTAAGCTGGTTAGTTCTAGTATTGTTGGATCCATACAGTTTGGGCTACTGTAACAGTGCTGTATTAGAACAATGTACTGTACTTTCTTTTCTGAAGCCCTTTAGTACTCATGACCGTCAACCAACTCATTGTAGCTCCACTGTTCTACAGGAGCTGTAGCTACATAAAAAAAATACAATGTTTACTTTGAAGCTATGGGCACACTGGCTTTCTATTGTAATTCTAAGACTTAAGTGCGAGTCCCAGATTTGTGAAATAAAAGGTCTGACAACACAAAAATTTGCTGTCCTATTTTTTTTTTTGTCCACTACACCTCCACTGTGGGGGAACAAACCTAACACTCCACCTGACATTTATATACTTGGCCTCAGATAGAAATATCTCCAGAGAAAAGGGAATACTCTTAAAATGGTGATCTCTGAATTTGTCTGCATTTTCCGTCCTTCAGAGACTCAATACTCCACCCATTGAAGCCCCACCTTTGTGCAAGGGAATGACTGCTGCAGTTCAACAGCCGTCCAGCTCAAAGCCTGTTTTGAGGTTGATTAACTTCTGTAGGGGGATGGACAAGTTCTTTTCCCACTGGCTAGTAAGCCATGTAGTATGTGCACTGGCCCCATAGATGCAGTTATCTTGACCTTTATGCCTTAAACTTGCTCTTGGGAGATTTGGGGGTGATGTAGGTGTGGACATGTCATCTGAGAACATTGGAGGGGTGTCTCCCTGCTTGTAGACTGGCTTTGCCCTCTGGTCTGAGTATGTCATACCATTTACTATTGGCTCTGCACAGTGCTTGGCACTGTTTCTGAGATTTTTAACATAATTAAACATGTCTTTCTAGCTATCCTTCATCTGGGTAGCTTATTTTTACCTTGTATCTGATTTTGAATAATTTGATCATGGTCTAGAATTCCTTGTTAAGTTTAGCAATGTCAGTTGTTACATATTGAGAGTTGGATTTCTTTTTATATGCAATTATTTTTTTTCTTTTATTATAGAGCCTGTTTATGTGTAGGTTCCTCCATATGGGTTTATTTTGAATATGGTTATATTTATTTCTGAGGAGGATAGCTGCATCTCTGCAGCTGTTTAAATGTGCATATAATTTGGCAGTGAGTGAGTGATTCCATATAAGCAGTGGGAATTGTTCACTTCCCAATTCTGTGCCATTTTAAATAGTTTGTTAATGACACTCCACATGAAGACTGAGTATTAGTCACCTGCTGAATTGCCAACTGGCTCACAAGTAGGATGCAGGATACTAAACTAGTGGAAATTACCCAAACAAGGAGACCAGTCTCCAGTGGGGTCCCCAGGGTTCTGTACTTAAGACCTCTTCTGTTTGCATCTACTTGTCTGAAGTAAAAGTCAATAAAAAGGGGCTCTGGCTGACTAAGTCTGCAGATGACTGCAAGTTGGGAACAGTCATTGAATCCCCAAATTACTTGCCCATCTTGCAGGAAGGATTGTCCCAAATAAACTGGTGCCAGAATCACAGACTGAAACTAAATATCAAAAAAAAAATATATATTGTATCCTTTTGGGAAGTCATCTACCCCATGGACCGACCACATTGACAATACGCTCTTAAGAGTTGACCCTGTTGTTAAGGATTTGGGAAATTATTTGGACATTGACCTAATTTTGACTTACATGTATCCATTCTTGGAAAAAATCCTGTTATTGCACAGCTTATGAACAAATGGATTGTGTTTAGATCTAGGGATGTCATTGTCCCCCTTTACTCAGACCTTATTAGGCTAGTCATTGAATATAATGTCCCCTTTGGCATGTACCTGTCAAAGACACATGCAATAAATAGAATGCCCACAACAATACCTTGCTAAAAGGAGAAGGATACAATGTCTAAACAGCATGTCCTACGTGGACCAACTCGGGGCCTTGTCTGTGTACTGTGTATCCTACAAACTGCTAAGAAGTGACCTGTGCTTGCCATACAGTTCATCTTTGACTCAGTACTGATGGATTTACTGAGCATCAGCAAGTTAAATGGTATTAGAAGTACTCATTCTAGGGATTTAAACCTCTTCTGCAGCATGAAAACAACGGTTTGGAGGGACAGGTATATATTTTAGGGGTTACCACTGCTCTGGAATGGATTTCCCTTCCACATTAAGAAAGTTCCTCCCTGTCCATATTCGAGCACAGCTTGTATCTATGAATGGGAAACAACAAATTTACCCCAGGACTGCCCTCTGTACTCCTAATAGACAAAAGCAGCTCCCAATGCTTTATCTCATGCAGGGATCCCCTCAAATTATCTATGGTATGATCCCATTTATTCTTATTAGGAGTAATATGTATAGTTATCAACCATGGGATGGCTAAGACCAGTCTCTAACCAAATGGGATAGGTTAACTTGAGCCCTAAAAGGGAAATTGGCTAGGCAAAAATGACCTGCAAGGGTAGCTAGCCTAGTACTTAGGTTTATAGGCAAGTACTAAAACCATCAGCCACACTCCTATTTGCTTGATGAACTGAAACCTACAGTTCAGAGATGACCTTACTAATGTTTAGTAATGTGCTGAGAAAGAATTAATAAGTTTGCTGCAGAATTATTTTAATCTTAATCCTACTGAAATAGCACAGAAAGGTAAATTTCAATGTACAATATAAAGCTGTCTGAAACATTTCCATACTCTTGAGTTTTAAAAAAAATGTAGCAGTGGCACATTACAACAAATGCTGAGTGAGTGAATTATATGGTGGACAGCAGTTATGCTCCACAATTGCGGAAGAGATGGGCTTATTAAGCACCTTTCTGACATCACAGATATGTTTAACATGGAGGATTATGATTAGGTTTCTGAGCATAAGTAGCATATTAAATGTTTGAGATGTGCTTGCCAAGATATTCAAGAAGTGAATCTTGTCATCAAGAATATAGCGGATGATGATTGGAGATATGATCATAATTCATTGTAGTCATACTTCTCAACCATACCGAATTTCTCTGTTTTTTATCGGCTTTGAGGTCCAAATAATGGGGTGCCACGATTGCTGAGTAGCGCCCCTTAATTTCAGAATTTCCTGGCTTTTTTTTTTATAATTTTTTTCTGGCTTTTGGGCTGACATCATCACGTTTAGAGGTGTGCATGATGACGTCAGCTCTGTGAACAGCCTACCGTCCTGTTGGAATTGGCTGAGGATTTGAAGGATTCACTGTACTTTGTTTCTGGCCAGCCAGCAGCAAAAATAGCATGCGAGCCATGGGTGCATTTCCCCAGCTGCTTCAGGTAAGGAGGAGGACAAGTAAAATAAAAACTCTGCATTTTAATTACCACCCGCTCAATGTGAATGGCTCTTTTCTGCCATGAGCATTAGGTCTGCACTATTTAGTACAAGCATGGATGTGATGCCACGAGCATTTGAATTAACCAGGTCTGCGTTATTTAGTACAAGCATTGACAAGATTTTGAATTAACCAGGTCTGCACTGCATTTAGTACAAGTGTTAGTTGATAAGTACAAGCATTGAAGTGATTTGCAAGTGTTAGTTGATATTTGACAAGCGTTGAAGTGGGTCTGTGTTCTGTCGCGAGCATTTTGAATTAAGATCTGCACTGTGTAGGTCTAGCATTGAAGTAAATTACTCAAGGGTGGCATTTGAATTAAGGTCCACACTGCATTTAGTACAAGCATTGAAGGAGGGCGGCATTTGAATTAAGGTCCGCACTGCATTTAGTGCAAGCATTGAAGTGAAGTACAAAGGGGTGTGTGTGTGTGTGTGTGTGTGTGTGTGTGTGTGTGTGTGTGTGTGTGTGTGTGTGTGTGTGTGTCTGTCTGTCTGTAAAATATCCCAGTTAGGTATACCTAGTGATTAGGGTTACTCCGGCTCAAACCCTGTGCCTTAGGTACAAGTAGCAAGAGCCTGAGTTCTCTACCCATACCACCACTTCTGATTGAAGGAGTTGTACCTCTCAATTGTACAAATTTTCACAGAATGTCTGGAATGTTTGGCTCATACTTTTGGTCTGTACCTCTTAAAAGTCAGATGGTGTAGTGGTGAAGCTGTAGTGTTGTTGCCTCACAGCAAGAGGTTCTCTGGTTTGATTCTCAGCTGGTGTCTTCTGTGTGGAATCTGCATGTCCTCCCTATATTTCTGTGGGTGCTCTGGTTTCCTCCAATGATACAAAGACATGTGTCTGGAGCCTTTTCTGAAAATTAGCTTTGTTCCAAGTTTGACTTTCCTGGTAAACAAATGTTAAATGAAAATAAGATTTGTGGTTTTCTGACAAACCAGTGAGAACCGTATTCACTAAATAATGATAGTGTGGTTTTCTGGGAAATCAGTGAGAACTGAATTCACTAAATAATGATAGCCATTTACGTTTCAGTCTTCCTATCTTTCAGGAAGCACATGGTAATACAACATTGTATTCTAGCAACTTTCTAAGATTATACAAGCAACGTTTAAAATGTTTCCCCGGTTTAGGGCCCCCCAATACATTTGGCTTTTTCCTGATTTCTTGTGCTGCACAGTTCTTTGGGCAAAGAGAAGTTTAGTGCTACTTGTGCAAAGTCTGCTTGCATTGTTAGTAGCACAACAGGTAGTCTACTTGCTTTTTCTGCAGAAGGCTGTGGGTTATACTCCCACAGTATGTAGATGGATTGCTGATAGTGTACTGTGTGTTACTTTTAAAGGGGGTGGATGCTGCAATCCTTGGAATGTCCTCCTTTGGCGGAGATACCTAGTAACTATGAACCTATTATCAGTTTGCCATCCATTCCCTTTTCAAATATTACTAGCTTATCATTTTTTAACGTAACATAGGCAATTTATTCTTCAAGATCAGCAAGCACTTTACTTGTAGATGAAACCATGGAATATAAAGTTGTTTGCTAGCAGCAACCTCTTCATTAGTTACAGATCTCTTTAATGTGGAATTATTTGGGTGCCTTTTACTTCTGGAGAGAGTGTGCATATTTACTGATACTGGTGGATTGTAGAAGTTTGAGTAAACTTTTATGATGGAAATGTTCTGAATTGGGCAGTTTTGTCATTATTGGTTCATGCATTTTGTTTCATTGCTTACTGGAAAAATGTTCAAAACAATAAATTAAAACATTTAAAACCTGCAGTAACAAGTGTGTTGTATTATACAAGGAATATAATTTAATACAGTCAGGAAGGTGTATCAAAGAACACATTTATGTTTCATGTGCAAGGGGCCTATGGTTTGAAAACAGCCCAAAGGTAATCTTTATCTACCACTGGCCAGATACATTTTCTTTGAATGTGGGCTTCAGTGCTATTTCAATGAATGTGAGTTTCAAGGGCAGAGAAGTTTTAATGTCAAGTCTGTTTTCATTGTGCGACTGTATTGCCTTGTTTAGCAGATGTCTGTTAGTGTTTGTGCTATAAAATGTAAAATAAAACTTTTAAATTAAATCTGAATAATCATTGTAGAAGTAAAGCAGTATGTACATTACAGTGTTATGGTAAATGGGGTGAAATAGCCAAGTAATGGGACATTGGAATGGCTGCAGGGGGACTCTTGGGCCATATTTTGGTTTTCATTCAGTTTGCATTTCAACGTTTGTATCCCACAATTGCATTGGAGTGGGCAGGGTTACATAATTATGTATACAAATTTATGTTAATTAGCACGTGGATTTGTACTTATTTTTCATGGGCCTTTGTTCAGATTTTTGATGTTTCCAGGTTGAGAGGTATGATTGTAGTAAGTGAAGCTTTATCTGCTCCATATACTACCAGTTACAGAAGAAAAAAAAAAGTGTTGGAGCATGAAGTATTGTACTGACTTTCAAAGCCTTTGAGAGCCAGTACAACACTTTGACACTATGAGAGAGACATCGAAACAAGCTTTAAAACACTTTTTGTACTTCCAGTGACTAATAACTTTATTAAGCATCACCTAATCACTGTTGTGATTGGTTCTTGCCCTCGAGAAGCAGGTTCATATTTTCCGTGATATGGGAGCATAATCTTGGCTTTGCATGTACTAGAAACTTTGATTAAGCACTTCTCACCACTGTTAATCTCTAGCCTAACACCAGAGCACTAAAAGCAACACCTCAGAAAAGCATTGTGAAGTGCAGTGACTTCTGAAAGCTATTAAAACATTTAATTTGCCTTCCAAAAATGAGGTCAAATAAAGTATTTTAACAACTTTTAAAGATCTTTGTGCTTCTTGTTGCTGTTTTGTTGTGGAGGTACTGTTTGTGACAGCAGTAGGTGTGTTGCAGCTTTCACTTCTGTAAAACATTTATAGTTCTCTTACCCTTTTTTCTTGTCTGTTGTACATAGGTGTGGGTAAAGCTCAGTACAGTGCAAAGAATTGTGATTGTATATTTCAAGTTTTAACTCGCTTTATGCTTGTTCTCAACATAGTTGCCAAGGTCTACATTTCAATCATTGCTCTAGAGGTAATGGACATCAGCCACAAATGCAGAAGCAGTGTGGTAAATGCAGTAAAAAAATTAACAAGCAAACCAACGTGTTCTTACACAAGAAGCAGTCACTTTAATACGATAAAATCACCATATACTTAGCTCTTTTGCCTTTTACAATCCAGGCATCATCAGAGTCAAATAAAAAATCACAACAGTCATATTAATAGGAAGAAGAGACTGACATAATTTCCTGTAACATCATGCATTCATGAATAATGTACTTACTAGTTTATGAATGACATCCATGTTATTAGAATTATTGCAATGACAGAATAAAATACTAAGTAATTAAACCATATATATGCTGTTAAAAATTGTTTAAACTATTATTTTTAAAAACATTTTTCTTTTCTAAAAACTGCTAGCATTCACTGAGGCTTCAAGCCTGTATTTTAAACCTGTTTTGCTCTTTTTTTCAAGGTGCTCGAGATGGAAATTGTGTCATTAATTCCAGGTTTCACCTTGGCATTGAGTCTTAATTGCCATTCAGTTTCCTTGATCTGCAGATCAAGATCAATGTCGCCCCCCCTTGTACTGACCAAAACTCTATCAATAACAAAAAATAGGAACTTTTTGAAATTTGTACACTCTGAAATGTGTGTGTAAAGGGCGCTGGTACACTTTGCATTTCTAATATCCCTGTTGTGTTTTGTAATCCTGTCCTGTAGTTTCCTAGTGGTCTTGCCTATATAAAATGCAGGGCATGAAATGCAGTTAGCAATATAAACAACATTTTTAGTGCTACAGTTTCAGCACCCTGGACACTGTAAGTTCCTACCATAAAAGTCAATCTGGACATAAGGTCCGTCATGAATAAATCTGCAGCTTGAACAGAAGCCACATCTGTGCATCCTAGAGACATAATTGTTCTTTTTAGTATCCATGTCCCTCTCCAAAATTTCTTTAATATTTTTGCCTCTACCGAAAACAATCTTAGGCTCTGACCCTAATTTGTTTTTCAGGTCATCATCTAATAATGCTCCCCTTTAAATGTGAGGCATCTTGATTAAATGGTAAAATCATAACATAATTTTTGAAGCCATCATCATGATTTACATTAATATTACTGTGACCCCCTTAGGATGGGTAGGAACCTAGTTGCATGTTTCCTGGTTACCTCTTTCTTAGTTGACAGAAAAAGCTTAATAGGGTACTCTCTGTCCTTGAAAATCCCAATCAGCTTGAACAATTCTTCAGAAAATTTCTTGTCATCACTGATCAACCTGGACAGCCTGACCATCTGTCCCTTGACTACGCTCCAACACTGGTGTTCAGGATGACAACTGTCAAAATGCAATAATGTATTAGTGTAGGTCTGTTTCCTAAATATGTTAGATAGATAGTTCTCCTGTGCAATTATCTTTTGTGAGAAGAATGTCTAAATCAACTTCATTCTGGTTTACCCTGTAGCTGAACTTTAGGTATTGGGTGGTGGTGTTAATGTAATTCAAAAATTCTGCCACTTCAGACGTTCTTCCTCTCCAAACTATAATTATATCATCCAAAAATTTATAATACACATGTATCCTGGATATAAAGGGAGAAGAGAATACATACCTCTTTTCCCATTCAGCCAAGAACCTCTTTTCCTGTTCAGCCAAGAACAGGTTGGGGCACATTTTGCCCCCATGGCCACACCTGATTTTTGCCAGAAAAATTCACCTTCAAATGCCAAAAAATTATTTTTAAGCACCACTTTTAACAGGTCAGCCAGTAGATTTACTCTGGTTTGGTTCAAGTGACCACTTTGTGATAAACATTCTGAAAAATATTCTAAGCCTATGTCATGGGGGATCACAGTAAATAAGTTAACCACGTCAATTGCCACAAACAAGTCATCCTTATCAAGCTTGGTTGTTTTTAGTTGTTCTAAGCAATGCCAAGAATCCCTTAAGATATAAACAAAATCAATGGCCACTTTCTTAGAGAAATAATCAACAAATGCAATCAGTGGTTCAGTTTTTGAACCCTGCGTGGCAACAGTTGGTTTAAAAGGGGGGCACTGATTTTTTGTGAATTTTGGGTATTCCGTAAATTATCAGAATTCTTGGTGTATCTACTTTCAAAAAATCATACTCCTCCACTGTTAGTGTCCTGATTTTGAGCATCAAATAAAAAGATGTCAGTCTTGGCATATGCGCTATTGAGCTCATTAAGAGAAACTCTCTCATAAGTGTCTTCCTCATTTAGTAAAGAGTACATTATGCACACATAATCAGTCTGCCTCATGATGACCACTCCGCCGCCCTTAATCTGGCTTCATCACTTGGTATGCTTTATTGTCAGAGTGCCAACCTTTCTTCTTTAGATAAGTTGTCACAACTAGAATGACTTGCCTTTACAATTTGTCTAAAATCATTTTCCACACATGTATCGAACAAATTCACTAAGGGGTCACAGGGGGGCAAGGATGTACTTTTTCTTTTCAATACAAATGGTTCTGTTCTACTTTCTTGATTCTTATTTAGAAAAAAACAACCTCAAGTTAAGTTGTCTGGTGCAAAGCCTCAAGTTAATCAACAGTCTAGCAATATCAGACTTAAAACTTGGAACAAAACCAAAACCTTTTTGCAAGAGAGAAATATGTTCATTTTTCAAAGAAAAATCAATAAGGTTATGTATAATTCGTGTTCTACAGTTCACAATGGATGCTGTAGAATCACTGTTAACCAAGGCATTATTCATGTTAACATTTAGTACTGTCATATCAGCATTATACACTTCAGACATTCTGGCACTAGAATTCAAAACATTCAGTTCTTCAGGTGTCACTACAGAATCTAGTACATATACCTCCCTCCACGTCTGGTTCACCTCCCCCAGTTCGTCCCCCTCACAGAATGACCCCTGGTTGCTCCTTGAAAGGAGTGACCATGTGGATCTTGATTTTGTTGTTGATTGAGGAGGGGTTCTGAGCACCTTAGTGGGGGTGGTTGCGCTAAATAATGTTCATCATAATCACCCTCATTGTCATTTGTTTGGTTCTTAAAATTATTACTGTTGTTGCTGTTATTATTAGTAGCACTATTCATAAAGAAATCATTGTTTGTAATAGGGGGAGGGTCAGGATACACTCTTATGTACATAATCAGCTTTGTCCCTGTCTAATTTATTCTGTTTACATTTACAATTAGTATCAGAAAAGTTTTTTTATTTCAGCAAATATTCTATTGTATCTAGCAGACGTCTGTTCAAACATAAGATCATTAAAAACACTTTCATTAAGCAATTTTATGTCCCCTTCAAACTTCAGGAGCTTGCGCTCGTTGTCCTTGATAATAATGTTCATCACCTCGAGTCTAGTCTTATCAAACAGTTCAAGTAACTCCTGGTGAATCAAGGAACCCTTTTCTGTACCCACTGAAAACTTCCATATTTGGAGGCCCTTTGGAACTTGTTTTAATTTTGTAGCTTGTATCAAAAAGGCATTATCTAACTGTAAAGATTTAAGTTTCCTTGCTAAACGTTCCAAGGTGGCAATTTGAGTGGTAAGAGATCCAAAATCATGTCTTTCACAATGCAAAGTGTAATCCAGTAATGGAGTTTGGAACAAACCATTCAAGCCATTGATAGCAGAGGGTGAAGAATTAGCATTGTTACCATTAGTTCTTGTAGAGCCCAGTACAGGAGTATGCAGAGTAAGTAATTCTTCCTGCGATGAATTTCAAGTCTGTTCGGGCATGCCTCTGCACTTTAATTCATTTAAACTATGCAATAATTCTAATAACATGGATGTCATTCATAAACTAGTACATTATTCATGAATGCATGATGTTACAGGAAATTATGTCAGTTTGTTCTTCCTATTAATGTGACTGTTGTGAATTTTTATTTGACTCTGATGATGCCTGGATTGTAAAAGGCGAAAGCGCTGTCTCTGGTGATTTTATCGTATTAAAGTGACTGCTTCTTGTGCAAGAATACGTTGGTTTGCCTGTTTATTTTTTATTGCTCTAGAGGTAAATGCTTTGGCATGCATGTCTTGAACACACAAGCTGGTTATGATTTGGAGACATGGTCATGCTCCTCTGTGTGGAGTAAATGAACAGATGCAAAGAAAGCTAACATCTGAAAGTTGGATATTTGAAAAGGCTGTAAATGTTGCTTTAGTAAAGAAAGCAAGCTCTACAGTTGAAACAGCAAGCAGTACCATATTACAACTTGGAAGTTCAGCACAGTACTGGGTATAGAAAAATAGAAAGATTATTCTTGTTAAAATTGTCCTGCTAAGCATCACTCTACTTGGTGTTAATTTTAATGCAGATTACAACTTGAGGTAGACTTGGTCACGTTGAAAAAGTGTGTGGTTATGAAATAAGAAATACTTTTTCACAAAAAGCATGTGTTTCTTAAAACTCTAAGAGGAAGCTTGCCTGGGGTTATGTTTTTCATGAATAGAAAAGGATACAAAATTTAGGGGATGCATTAGCGGTGGTACGGCTGTAGCGTTGTTACCTCACAGCAAGAGGTTCTCCCGTTCGATTCTCGGCTTGGCTTGGGAGTGCCTTCTGTGTGGAGTCTGCATGTCCTCCCGTTGTTGGGTAGCGTTCGAAAGACATGCATGCGTAAATGGGCATGCCTTCGTTGAAGGTTGGGCGTCGAGCTGGCACCTCGGCGTTTCGTAAAAATCTACTGCCAATCATTAACGGACTGGAGTTCCGCTATGGCAACCCCTTACCGGGAAAAAGCCGAAAGACAAACCACAACATTAGGTACAGAATTATTCTGTTAGAATGCAAAGCTCAAGTCTGAAGAATGTCTGGTGCAGATGTTGAGAGGAGAAGTCTGTGAATTTTGAATTTGGCATTGAAAGTGTGTGCTAGTGTTATGTGTTGTGGGGTCTCGTGTCAAAATGTCTGTGAAAGTTTATTTAATAGCCAGGTTATATGATCGCCTGGCATCTATCAAGCTATAAAAAAATATGATAAATCTCAAGCAAGTTGTGAATCTTTTCCTAATTCATCTTTAAACTAGTGAAAGTGGTCTGAGAAGCCATGGTCTAGACTGCATGTGAATTGTGCTAATCTTTTACTTGGAGAGAGAAAAAAAAATGCTTCTGGTTTAAATAGTTTCCTATTCAAAATAGATGTTTTTGTGTGGCATGAACTATGTTTTGCATGCAACCTTTGAAGAACTGAGACGAGTTTTAGCATACGTTGGTATTTCAGAAATAATGGTATCTGGTTTGTTTCACTGGTTTTGACATTTAAAAAGGATACAATATTCAGAGGATGCTTTAGGCACGGAATTAAAATGAAGGTCATCAGACAGCAACTGTGCTATTTCATGGGAGCTGGGAATTGCTGGTGAAGCCTTATTGTGCCTGTTATTCTAAGTGTCTTTCAGCTCCAAATCAATTATTTTACATTAGGAAGGTCTGTGCTCTACAGTCTTGTGGCAGGAGGATACACTACTCCCTTTTGAGCTGTGAATTGCTTGTTGAAGTCTTGTTGTGGCTGTTATTCTAAAAGTGCCTTAGCACTTTTAATTTGTGTAGACATCAATCTCTTGCAATTAGATTCACTTAAAATATCATTACTGTCTAGACGGTTTTAACTACTAGAGCATCTAGTTTGCACACAGCTTAGCGTTGCTTATCATGTTCCTTGTTTAGTAGACCTATTCATTGCTTAATTTCCCCTCATTCCTCCCTAGTAGATCAGTACACATGGATATGCACTTCTCGACTTCTCTGTGGCCAGTTTTGGGTGAGATGGGTATTATGAGGCATTGTAGCAGCTGCCTCATGTACACTGCCAACCCACACTTATTCTTAATAAAGTAGATAAAGTATGCGAGAGGTATAAATAAACTTTAACATTGGAGGCAAAACTTTTATCACACAACCAAAACTAATCCTATAGAAGTTGTCCAGGACACTTGCACCACGCCTACTGCACAGTGTGAAAACCTTCCACGTAAAACTACTTATGCGGAGGCACTTAGAGGTAACCTTCCTAAAACACCACCCACAGCTACACAACCATTGTCCACCTTTAAGGCAAACCAGTGCACAGTCAAATGTCCTGGTCGTTGGTGATTCTGTAGTGAGCACACTGATGTCCCTCTCACCAGACTGAGCAAGGATAGAGTTGCAGTTTGATGCTTTTCCTGGTCTAGGATCCATCAAGTCACACAGGCACTCGGGTCTTTGAACTACATGTACCAGTATGACTCTGTCATAGGTCCTGTGGGTGTTAATGACCTGAGACATACCTCCTTTGACTATATGAAGCGAGACACTATTCAACTCACTGATTTATGTGTCTCAGGCAAGTATGAGCCTAGTACTAAGTAGCATTCTACCTTCTCCAAAGATGATACCACATTACCAACAGAAAATTATTGATTTTAACAATTGGCTTAGATTGTGGTGTCAGTCCAAGGAGGTACACTATTTGACAGCCTGGGAGGACATGGCTGATAGCCCTTGCTGCTTAGCGAGGGATGGTCTGCTGTTATCCCCTCTAGACTTTTGGATGTGAGCAAAGACATTTTCCACCCTGTAGTGCCTTTTGCAGGCAATGCTAAACTGATAAACCTCCTGACTTAACTGAACCTGTGAAGGAATATCTGGTACTGCTCAGTGCTAGAAGTCTTGACAAGAAACTCCACTCCCTCAAGCCTTCCTCTCCCTGGAGAGTGTAGACGTCTATATAGTAATGGTGACATGGTTTAAAGTCACAAAGAGTACCCTAGCAATGCAAGGTTATAATGTCTTTCAAATCCTTAGACCAAATACTGCACAGTGGGAACTGAAAGGTGGAGGAGTCTCAGTCTATATTAAAAACAACTTCACATCCAGACTACTTCAAGTGTACGACCCACTTGAACTCCTACACGTGCAACTCACTATAAACAGGGTCTCGTATCATATCCTTGCAACCTGTAGGTCCTCCTACATGTCCCAGGAAACCCACACTGCTTACTTCATTGTACTACAGTCCCTCACAGTTCAACTCAATATGATATTCATGGGGGATTTCAACAACCCTCTATAGATTAGGAATCCTATACCACTTCTAATGGGGTCTGTATTATATAGCCAAAAAAAAATCTCAAGCGCTAAATTTATATTCCAACTCCGAGATCGCAGTACAGTGAGGAAAGGGCAAATATCCCGATCTCCACTGTACTGCGATCCAAAAAAATGAATATCTGCATTTTCACTCATGTGAGTGCTCGAGATTTTAAGTTTTCTGCAATCTAAAGTAGACCCTTGTAATGCACAAGCCCAGCAATTCCTAAACATTAAGGCCAACGTCCTGGAACAGCTGGTCCATTTTCCTACTGCGATACAAACATCCTTGACGTTGTACTCACAGATATATAGTGGGAGGGAGCCATGTTTTTCACCCAATGCAATGTAATGTCTTTGCTTGTCAGATCTGACCATAAGGCTGTATTGCTTGAAATAAATATTAAATCTGGATATCCAGCAAAACCAAACAACTTTAGGGTCTATTCTAAGGCTAATCTCTTTCTACTAAGTGACACCTTGGCTAAATTCCAGGCACCCCCAAACCCAGTAAAAACCTTAGCATATACTGAGCTATTTACAAAATCTCTGTGCAGCCATATTGATAGCTTCATAGAGCGAGCTGTGGCCACTTTTATATTAAGAATAAGACAAACTCAAAAGCCAAGCCACCCTGGTGGAATCACAGTATCAGTTGGTTATAAAACAAAAGAAAACTATTTTGGCTTAGTGTAGGAGGAACCCAGCCCCCTGACCAGTCTAAACAGGCAGTTAAGATAATTTAATTAATACTTCAAAGGCTAAATTTAAAGGAAAAATAGCTCCTCAGGCACAGGTCAACCATGAAGCTTTCTACAGTTATGTCCATAACTCATCACCCACACAGAACCAAAGGCCATTACCAACCTTTTGGCTGACAGGTTCAGCTCAAATTTCTCCACCCATCCTAAAGTCCAAAGAAAGTACTGCATACCCCAATCTCCCCAACCATTGCTAGAGAGCAGGTCATCAGTGCACTTTCCAAGGCCAAGAACACTACTTCAGTGGGCCCAGATAACATCCTGGGATGTTTAATAAGTAGCATGAAACATGGCCACTGTGGTCCACTAGAATCCCTTTTCAGCTGGGGCCTGCAGTCAGGTTTTGTGCCCAGGGAATGGAAAATGGCTACAGTCATTCCCCTGCACAAAGGAGGTAAAATCACCAATCCAAATAATTAGTGACCTGTAAGTCTGACCAGCCTCATATGTAAGGCCATGAAAAGAGTCATCCTGGACATGATAAATGAGTACATAGGTAGCATGTGAATGCTGGACCCATCACAGTTCACGTTTGTAAAAGGAAGATATCGGCTATTAAGTCTGTAGGATGTTTATTTGAGGGGGTCACCAAAGCATTGGATGAAGGCAAGACTTTGCACACAGTTTATCTCAACCTGGCCAAGGCTTTTAATAAAATTCCCTATTCAAGTGTTCTACACAAGCTTCCTCTGTTGGATAGCCAACTGGCTCATTGATAGGACCCAGGAGGTGAAAATATGTGCGGCCACCTCCACGAAGAGGCTAGCACTAGCAGAAACCCCAGGGCTCAGTACTAGGCACTTTCCTTTTTGGCATCTATTTCTCTGAAATGGAAGCAAATACTGAAGGTTTATGGCTGACTTAAGTTTGCAGATGATTACAAGCTGGGGGCTAGCATCAACTCCCCTGCAGATGCTAGTGTTATTCAAGAATGCCTATCTCTGACTAATAAATTGTGTCAAAACCATGGTCTTAAACTCAATGCTAAGAAATGCATAATTGTACCATTTGGGAAGTCAACCATCCCATCTAATTACCATGTTGATAATACACCCCTAAGAGTTAACCTAGTGGTCAGGGATCTGGGTACACACACTGTCAGTAGTCTGACCTTCGACCATAATTTGGCCACAGTGGTTATGAAATCCTTTTATGTTGGGCAGCTTATAAGTTAAGTGCATGACCTCTAGGTCCAAAGAGGCCATTATCCCACTGTAAACCGTCCTTACTAGACCAATCATAGAGTAGAGTGCTCCCTTTGGTATGTACCTATCCAGGTATATGCAGCACCTAGAGTGACCTCAGAGGTTTCTTACAAAAAATACAAGGTGTAACAAACCTGCCTTATGCAAAGTGCCTTAAAGCCCTTTCTCCTGTACTATGACTCCTATAGATTGCTGAGGGGTGAGCTATAAATCCCCTACATATTCGTAAGTCAAACAGTGCCAGAAGTGCAAGGTATAGGGACCTGAATTTTGTCTGCGACTTAGGCAGAACATGCTGGAAAGACAGATGTGTGGTCCCAGAGACTGCCCCTCCTATGGAATAGGCTTCCTAACCACTTGAAGAAGAGTTTGTCTATTACCCAGTTCAAGTGCAACCCAGAACAGTAGATGGCAATAAGAAGATTACATTGGGCCTGGACTAGTGTCCCTTATGGACAGAGGTAGTTTTCAATGCCTGACCCTCAATCTTCTATTTTGGTAAAGGACATCATTATTCTTTGGGGAAAACTCGGCTTGGCTAGGCTTAGAAAGGCTTGCTAGGTCATTAGCTTAGTAAAATTCTGTGAATCGAATCTGTGACTCTTTGGTTCATCTAATGGCTTGGCAGAGATTAGGCTTTGACGGAAAGGATGAAGAAAATTTAAAGGTGAGACTTTGAAAGCAAGACGACCATGGTTTTTATTTATTTACATGCTAGCTCATTAAGTAATAATGGTGTTCTCTTCACATAAATGCTTCATCAAGAAGGCTGAGGTTGTCATTGGACTTTTTGCCAGAATTGAAACATGTATCCAAAAGAAAGTAGAGGGTTTTGAAACATATTTTTGGTAAACATGCAAAAGTGAGATGTTTTGTACCTGGAGCAGAAATAACCTCGTGCAACATAATTTAGCAGAGTAGAGTAATCTCCTTTATTGCAAAAAGCACTTGTACGTGGCAGATTAAGCAGACAGAATATTTAGTTCCCATCTTTCATGTTGGAACGTTTTATATTGGCAGTGTTCATGATGGCAGGAATTGGATAATCAGAAACAGATTTAAAATGATCAGATTCTATATTGAAAGAAAATGAAATCCAGAAAGAGAATATGTAAACGCAGAACATTTTTCCCATTTTTACACTCTTCCCTTAATAGTCTCCCATTTGATGCTATGAAGCATCACTCAAGTTAATTATTTTCCAATGACTGGACAATGGTATCAAATTGTCAGTGGGTAGACACTCTGGGTAGAGACTATTTCACATGGAATCGGATGTTCAGCACATGCTGTTTCTGGATGACCTTGAAATGCACAATGCTTGTACAATTGCTTACGGAATATGGTATTATGAGCAATACAGACATACCTGTGCTTAGATGCAATAAAAAGATAGTTTGAATTTTTTGCTTTACACTCTCTCCTAAACAAATTTTCGTACATCTGGCCGAAGCCTTTCAGTATGCTTTCCTCACTATGCTCTACTTCATCATGCTCAGTCTGTATCTGATTTTAGTTGATGTATCTCTGATAAAAAACAAATATATATATTCAGTACTTAAAGTTCCAGTGGCACAAGACAAAAGGAGAAAATGCTGCAAAATGATAAATATGCTAGAAAATCTGCTAACTCCATAAAATATTGAGCAGGCTGGGGCTGGAGAGGGTTTTCTAAAATTTGTAATCAAGGATGATGAACTTTTTTTTTTTTTTTTTTTTTTTAGTCCATATAGCATCAAGTTCCAAACAAACTCTCTCCTGAATATTGATCCGGTTGTATTTCCTCAAGTGATGATGTTGCTGTATCATTAAGCCTTACTTCTGATCGCATTGTTGACAGTAATGTTGATGAGGAGCCTGTTCCATAGACTGGGCAGTCTCTGGGTTACATACCCGTCCCTCCAGCAGGTCCTGTATTCTCTAGCAGTGATTATTGGAAACTGCATAACTAACTTTTTAAACTTCTTTATAGTATTTGTCATAAAAGGGGTACTTTTATTGCAAAATTGTTTTTAATTTACTGTGTGCTTTGTTCCAGATGCATGCTTGTGTTTTTGATATAACTTGTCTACCTTTATTTGCTTTTCTCATTATCTGTTACTGTTGCTGAAGTATAGATTTGCAAACTGATCATTAGGATGGTCAGAAATACTGGAAGTAACTTGGGAAGTATTAGGGGAAATAGGGATCTATCTGCAATTTGTTTCCTTACTTGATCGCCTGTGGAGGGAGGGCTTTCTGCTTCATAGGAAGTAGAGTAGTCATAAGGGGGAGCTTAAGGAATTAAAGGTCAGTTGTCATTGGACAAATCTGGTTGGGTTTCTTTTAACTTTTCTAGCTGTTTCAAAGTTTAAGGACTCCGGGTACCTTGATATTTATCTTCTGCACATTTCTGCAATGTATTTATTAACTGCCTGCAGCTGTTTTTTTTTAACTCCTCATGCCAGTCATTAAAAGCTGACCAAAAGGAGGCAGGCACTTTGTTTCCTTTTCAGTTTATTTTTAAGATTTTCTAAAATAACCTTATCAAAAATGTCCTTCCATGTCACTGTTCTAGTACTGCTAACAGAAGGGATCTCCTGCCAAGGATAGCCCAACATCCAGCCTATACCAAAGCCTTTAGTATTTGCTGGCAGCGTACGTCACACATATGCTTCCTGTGCAAGGTGTATGGCATAAAGGTGATTTGTGGATTTTCACATTCAAAACTTCTTTGCCGCCAGTCTGTACACAATCATTGCATCATTTGTCCGAACGTCTTTGCTTTGTGTTGGTTACTGAGCTGTTTTTCAGATAAGTGCCCCATTAGAGTTTATCCTTATCTTCTTGTTTATTTAGTGTTGGTTGGTTTCTTGTCATCCAGAAAGGGAAAATGTCAGTGTGGGAGACGTATTCCCCCTAAAGACTGTCACGATCATTGTCTCTTCTGTTTGGGTACTTCCCACGACCATATGTAGCATTTTATCTGCAAAGCCTTTGTCCCAAGACCATACATACTCGCTCACCTCTCATCCATGTCTGTCTGCCTAGAAAACCATCATATTAAGCTGCAGGCCGAAGGTACTATGGCAGAGTCTTCCTGTCCTAAGGCTCGGCCATTGGCCAAGAAAAAGGCCAAAAAAGTAGGTCTGATATGGCTGCTGTCCAGCCTCCCCAGGATGTCTCTCTCAAAGCTAGTGAAATCCTGGATGATTGCTTTTTTGTTACTTCGGATTTTTTTCCCATGACTCCATAGGATGCCAGCGTGGATCCCACTTCTCACATATTTTCAGAAGCTTTTACATATGGCTACTCCAGGTGTTGAGGGGGGAACCTCAACTGATTATATCTAAGGGACTGTGAGGGATGTCGCAGAACATAGTGAGGGAGTAGATCTTTACTACGCTTACTGAGTGCTGCCAAGGGCCTGAACCCCCCCAAGGTATTTCGTGCAGATGTCCTGCAGAAAGAGAAACAAAAAAAAAAGGATATTCCCCATTCAGTTAGGGATCCCCAGTGAGAATGGCATGTCTTTAAAGCCTCCTCCAGGGCCGGCTTTGCCTGTCTACCCCCCCCCCCCCAATCTTCCACGCCTCTTAAAAGGCTTAGGGTGCTGGACTAGTTTGGGCATTATTGTCTGCCTCTAACATACCCCAATGACCAGTAGAAACTTCTAACTAACATTCAGTGGATATAAAAAGTTTACACACCTCTGTTCAAATGCCAGTTTTTTGTGATATAAAGTAATGAGACCACAATAAATAATTTCAAATCTTTTCTCACTTTTAATGTGACCTATAACCTGTATAATTCAATTGGAAAACAAACAAATCTGTTTGGGGAAAAAAATATAAAAAAAAAAAATGTACAATATGCTGGTTGCATAACTGTGCACAGTTTTAAACTAATACTTTGTTGTGTGTGCACACTCTTACACTAATACTTTGTTGAAGCACTTTTGATTTAGTTATACTCTTACCCAAGAAACTCTTACCCAAGAAGACTGCATCTTGTATAAGCATGGCACATCTTGACTTGGCAATATTTGCCCACTCTTCCTTGCAAAAGTGCTCCAAATCTGTCAGATTGTGAGGGCATCTCTTGTGCACAGCCCTTTTCATGTTACCCCACAGATTTTCTATTGGATTTAGGTCTGCTCTCTGGCTGGACCATTCCAAAACCTTAATTTTCTTCTGGTGAAGCCATTCTTTTGTTGATTTGGCTATATGCTTGGAGTCATTGTCATGTTGAAAGGTGAGATTCCTCTTCTTCAGCTTTCTGGCAGATGCCTGAAGGTTTTGGGCCAAAATTGACTGGTATTTGGAACTGTTCATAATTCCCCCCACCTTGACTAAAGCTCCAGTTACAGCTGAAGAAAAGCAACCCCAAAGTATGAATGATACTACCACCGTCATGCTTCACCGTGGGATGGTGTTCTTTTGGTGATATGAATTGTTGTTTTTGCGCCAAACGTACTTTTTGGAATTGTGGCCAAAAAGTTCAACGTGGTTTAATTGGACCATAACACATTTTCCCACATGCTTTTGGGAGACTTGATGTATTGCTTTGCAAATTTTAGCTGGGCCGGGCCTGGATGTTTTTCTGTTAAGACAAGTCTTCCGTCTTGCAACCCTACCCCATAGTCCAGACATGTGGAGAATATGAGAGATTGTTGTCCCATGTAGTACACAACCAGTACTTGCCAGAAATTCCTGCAGCTCCTTCAATGATGCGTTGGGTCTCTTGGCAACTTCCCTGACCAGTTTTCATCTTTTCATCAGTTTTGGAAGGACGTCCAGTTCTTTGCAATGTCATTGCTGTCCCATATTTTCTCTACTTTTTGATGACTGTCTTCACTGTGTTCCATGGTATATCCAATGCTGTGGAAATTTTTTTTGTACCCTTCTCCTGACTGGTACCTTTTAACAATGAAATCCCTTTGATGCTTTCCAAGCTCTCTGCGAACCATGGCTTTTGCAGGCAACTGAGTAAATGTCCGGAAAATCCTACTAGGACAGCTGAACTTTATTTGGGGTTAATCCGAGTCTCTTTAATTGATGGCAGGTGTGTCCCCAAGAGGACTAAATGTTGTAATTAAGTCAAAAGGTGCTTCAATGAAGTATTAGTTTAAGGTCTGCACACTTAAGCAACCAGTGTATTGTACATATTTTATTTTTTTATATTTTTTCCCCTAACAGATTTGTTTGTTTTTCAGTTGAATTGTACAGGTTATAGGTCACATTAACGGTGGGAAATATTTTGAAATGATTTATTGTGGTCTCATTTTTTTATATCACAAAAACCTGGCATTTTAACAGAGGTGTGTAAACTTTTTATATCCACTGTATCTCCTCCTAATAAACGCCCTTGTTACATAATGACACAACTGGCTTGGATTGCAGAGCTAGGCTTATAAAAGCCATGGTGGTTGTTTGCCTAGTACATAGCTATTAATCTGTGATTGTGCTTGCATGTGTGTAGATACTGGAGAGTGAGAAGGATTAATCTGAAGGGTGATTGGGGAAACAGGTGGAGGAAATATGGGTAGGGGAAATTGCAACACATACATACGCACAGATGTACAGACGAATGGATAAGGAAGTTTACACTGGAAGGGGCAGACATGGGAAGGACAGAGAATAACACTGGGAACACAGATACTGAAGGAGAGGAGTGGGCAGAGCACAAGGGGTGAGTTATGGTACAGTAGGATGGGGACACACCCGACTTAGGATAGCATGGGACACAGACATCATGCTGGCAACCCACCATCCCAGAGGGATTTCAGTGTGATGCATCAGATCGCTGAAATGGGTCAGTTTGACTGGTGGCAAGGACCACACCCTCCTTAGTTAGTTTGATGACAGGGATGTGCTTGTCTAGCACATCTGCAGTGCTGACCAGGAGCGGCAGGGTAGCATCTACCCAGCAGGATATTGCATTGATGAGTTCTCCCATATCCTCACACGGAACATGGGTATATGAATTTACTGCTGTCTTGTATTGTTTGGTTATGAGCCAGACCACTGCTAAAGTGACATCTGTACACACTGGTTAAAACAACAGGCTGTTGTCAGCACCTGTAAAGGTCTGGTGTTGATGCTGAGACACGGAGTCAAAAGTAGATGACACCATTATATATCACCCATTGCTCAGGGTGAATATGTAGCCACATACCAAACTGTACTGCTGGCTGTACAACAAGAGTGCTCACTATCCATGTTTTATTTCGAGGCTCCCTCATAACTGAGAGCATCAGCACAGCTCTTCCCGTGGCTTATAGTAGCAGAAGAGTGCTGCATCTGGTGTAAGTATATCCATTATGTGACAGCCTAGCATTGGGTTTCAATGCTTATTGCAGTATGCACATGATATGTGGGTCATGCATTGACTCAGCAGATATGCAGGGTTGGCAACCAGGCATAGTCATTTTCTACCTGTGCCAAGATGGAGATTATTTTTATAGTGCACTGCTTCCATACGGATGTCTCCCAGCAGTACCATTGCCTTGATGAGTCCATAGTGTCAATGGACAGTGTAAGGCTATGTCTCTTGAGACTCTGGTGGCATATGTCAATGTCATATACACGTTTGTGCAAAGAATAACAAGTGCCACTATCACTGCCTTGTCAGGGAGTGTTTGTGGTCAGGAGCCATTACATGGGGTGGTCATATTTTAAGACCATTGCAGGGACACAGAATATTTCTTCAAATCTAAGCTTACATCCATCGTATGGCATGGTGAAAATGCCTGTCAACTCATTGCAGGTGCCCAACCCACAGCTGCACAACATTCCTATCAAATGGACCCTCTTTTCCTATTATAACATGCTAGCACAGTAAACCTGGATCACATTTGTATAACATCCTTTTAACCAGTCATCATCCTGTACTGCCACCTCCTTCCTTGTTACCAGAGGACATTGACTATGCAATAGAGTTCTCCTTGACACAGAACCACAGTCGCCACTTCCAGTGACATGGCCACCCACCACATTGTGATGCCAGCCATGTATCATAGTGGCTCTTTTTAGCTGTGCAAATGGTGACTGTGGCCTGCTGCACCTCTGTCCTTTCTGTTGTATGTGGAGGTGTCCAGTTCACTAATCTGACCATGCATTACCCAGCATAGCTAACATTGTATGCATCATGCTTGTTCCGTTTCACTGTGCTGTCACTGTGTTCATCATAGGTCCATTCAGACATAGTAGACACCACTGCTTGGCATGTGCTGCCATGTACTGTGTAGGCTGTTGACTGGGGTGAATTTGTTGTGGTTGCTACCATTCTGCCTCACTGTCATCATTGGATGACGGTGTGTTGGATGTGACAGGGGCTACCCTAGCACATCTGGAGGTTTCCAGAACAGATGATTGTTCATCCTTGGATGAACAACTGGTTAGCATCATGCAGCAAACATCTGGTAGGATGATGCTGGGTTACATTTCTTTGCCCCTCCCCCAAGACACATCTGGGCAACAAAACCAGTTTGCACATGAGTGGTGGTATACAGATGTTTAGCTATGCTCACTGGGTTCCATTTGTTGTAATCAGCCAGGCCAACAGTGGGAATGTATGCAGTCTCTATGCTTCTGTATATGTCTGGCTAGTTCAATACCTGCCTTTGCCATCTAGGTGACCCTTTGGAATTTCACTAAGCGGGAAGCAGTGTCAGATGTGGAATCATAGGCGTTGCCATGCTGCTGTGCAGAGATACAGATCAACTCCTATACTTTGCACACTGCCTGATAGTTGAGAGAAAGCTATCCTTTCATGTGTACATAATGTAGTTCACTGACACCAGGCAGGGTTTTTATTGTCACATGTACAATCTATAGCACCCAGCACTTTGTGGATATAGGTGATGTCATGCAAACAATACATTGCGATGACTTTCTCCCTTGGTGTGTTGGGGAAGCTTAGTTGGTTATCCACATGAAGAAGTAGCATACTGAAGAACGTGTTAAGTATTCTGCAGGTTGTCAACTGAGGCATGTCTGCTGTGTCCCCTGTTTGTATCTGTAAGGTCCCAGTAACTAATATAAAAAGTGCTATGCATACCTTATTGTCCGCAAGTATAGGAGGTCCATTCATCCTCTTGATCTTGTTTGTGAGTAGTACATATAATCCAGCAAATGTATAATATATCGGTCCACTTAAAAATGGTCATGCAGCTGCTGATCAGTTGGCTGGGGGGGGTAGGTGATATGCTGGTGGTGAAATTTTTGTTTGTGCTGGCATTGTTCACACTACTATGTGAGAGGTAGCTGCATGTGTAGATGGTATGTGCCGCTGCACAAATTTAACTTCTTTTCATTGTTTATTTGCTTGTTGGCACTATGCAAATTCGCATGCACTTTTTTTTTCCAGTTATAGTGATTCTCAACTTATGGATGCCTACCTACTGTTCCCTACATCTGTAAGTCATGACCCACTTTCAGAGGTGTACGCTTTTGTATCACTGTCCATTTTTTAGACTACACACCTTCATCTGTATCACATTGTCGAGTTAGACTATTCCTGTTGTTTTCCCTGCTACTTACTAGCACTGTGAGCCATTATATGGTCTGACTTTTCCCACATTGTGTTCCATACTGCTCAGTAGCCCTAGTGGGTACTGTGCGTCACATCCTGCTTTCATATGTCTGCTTCCAGCTCAGCAGCTCACTGTGTACTGTGCAAGAGAACAATGACTAACACCCATAAAGAGAACCACATGCAGTGCTACCACCCAGTCAGTTTAGAGAGGCAAATTGTAGGCTGTTGAAAGGAGGACAGAAAATAACTGTACAGTGTTTTGAATCAGTAGATGTATAGGAAGATTAGGATTTTCAGTACTTGTTTATTATCGCAGCCAGACTTTTGCAGTTGCGAAATGCGCATAGCTGCAGAGAAACGAGTGCAGGCAACACTTCAAGCTGCTTTTGAAAGTCTTTACTACTGGCAAAAAAGCTTTGCATTACTTTCAGGAACAGGACCAAATTTAAGAAATCCTCTTTCCATTTTGCATGCATCACAAACACACGCTTAACGTTTCCTTTAGTAAGGGTTGGGTTGGTGCAAACTGTCATGGCGATATTGTGCAGTTTGTCATACTTTGTAGTGTGACACTTGAAGAGAAAATATGCATACGAAAAAGATGTATATATACAGGAAAAGAAGATGTTGTATATACAGGAAAGTAAACATTTTATTGCTTTTATCGAGTTACCCACCTGTAAACTGTCACGATCCCAGTGTGTTAATGGTTCTTATGGACTGCTTACCTGTTGGCAGTTTAACTTGCAAATGTTGCAGCTTTCAGCTACATAGCAAGTTTAAAAAAAAAAATGCGAAACACACATGTGTGGAAACGGTATTTATTCTGGTGGGCTTAATTCGTAATACTCCTGCTTTGACAGCCAGGTGCCGTATGGTATAAAATTAAATGGTTTGTTTATTGGTCAGACTCGTCTGTTTAACAGTGATTTCATTAGCGGTTTCACATATATAGTTTGTGTGCCCTTACACCATTATTTAATTGAATGGAAACTTTTATTGTGCTATGCCTCATACCCGATGTGACACACAACTTTACACACCCCTTTCAGCAGTAACATGCCTGTTTTCGCGCAAAGATGAAGAATTAGGGGGCTTTGGAAATCTGGTTGAGATAATATGCAAGTACCGGATTTTCATTAATAGTTATATGAAGAGAGATTAAACCAGCTTTACCTAGTTTGTAATTTAAAAGTGGGTAAAGAAGAATGGTTGAATGCTTAGTGGAATTAAAAAGTCAAAAACAGCAACACATTTCTGAAGAAGAAATTGATAAGGATGATAGGAGAAGGGAAGGAGTCTGCTTAATGATAGTGGAAGAATTGTTCAGAGGGAATTTGATGAAATGTTTTCTTAGAAAAGATTATGGATTTCTAAATCTAAATCAGACTTCTTGGTAAGATTGTTAGTTCAAGAAATGCTGAGGGAATTCAACACTGTTGCTGCAGGAGGTATGGTGTTTGTTCTTGTTGACTGGGAGAGTTTTGGGGAGTTAGCCAAGCTCTGCAACTTGTCAGGTAGATATAGAAATGAGTGAATTTAGAAGTGCAAAATGGTTCTTCCTTGTTTTTTAAGCCCTTTTTTTCAGTAAATGCATTCATCAGGTACAAATATAGTATGCTATTTCCTTAGAATTATTTGGGAAGAGGAGAAAGAAATTGCGTGAGTTTTTATAGTCTAGTTTTACTTGTAATTTCAATCTACATTATGTCAGGCATTGTTACCAGTTGTTGTACTCAAGTGAATTAATAAGATTTCCAGAATACAGTAAGAATTTACTGTTGTCTATCACCGACTGTTGATTCTCAGAGGACCTTCTTACTTCGCACTAGTTCCCATTCAAAGATCTTCTCTACTTATTCCTCCCACCTTATACACTGACATAATAGGAAATACATGCTTCACTCCAGGTGCATCCTCTTTTATCTCTTCTTTCTGCTGTAAGCTCGTCATGTAGACATTATATGGCAGACGACGGGTAATTTCTTGAGTAGATAGCACTTAATTATGCATTTCTTTTCCTTCTCAACTTCTGTCATAGTTGCCACAGAAACTATGGTCTGCGATATCATAGACGGGAACTTTCTCTCTCTGCAGTGTTGTGAGGCATGGCTAAATATTTTTGAGGTCTATGTGGTGTCATTTATATATGTTTTTTAATAGTTAATTGTATGTGCATTAGGTCTGTTTGTGTGTGTTTGTGTCATACCTCTCAACCTTTAAGTCAAAGAAATCTGGACAAAGCTGGAAATATTAGGGGGGGACAAAGGCCCTAAATCAGGGGTCAAATCGTAAATATTGCTCTTGTAAACTTAGAAAGTTGCTAGTTTAACAGGATTTGCATTAGCATGCATGCTGTGAAGGATATGAAGTCTGAACCTCTAACTTACGAGATTATTCAATGACTTCACTCTTCAATGATTTCGCAGAAAACCACTGTTATGAGGAATGGACCAAAATATGAGGCATAAATTTGGATATTCTGTGAAAATCTGGACAGTTGAGAGGTACTGCGCTCGTGTATGCATGTAACCAGGATTACCACTTCTGCTTCTTGTAAAATGACATTTTTGTAGGGGATTCAGGTTCAGAGGTTTGCAGTT
Organism: Protopterus annectens; assembly: GCF_019279795.1. NCBI lineage: Eukaryota > Metazoa > Chordata > Ceratodontiformes > Protopteridae > Protopterus > Protopterus annectens. Next base: position 896,670,576 of record NC_056734.1, on the reverse strand, counting down.
GCAATCATCTTAAAAATGTTTGTTTTCCCTAGAAAATCTCCAGATGGCAACTATGAACGAGATTCCATTTACATCGTTTGAACTCATCTGCTTGGGCTCAAGTGTGGCATTCTCAGGCCTCTTCTATTATCTATACAGAAAGCGAGCAAAGGCATTGGAGAAGATTAAAGTAAGTATTTGCATGACTATTCATATGTTGATGGGGTGGGGGAAGTCTGTGGCTTTTAAATGTATATTTTTATGATTTTAGTATATTTCTTCAGAATTAACTATGTTTTCTTGGGGGATTGAGTTTATCATATCCCAGACTTGTGATTTTTGTCCATGTTACCTGAAATGTTTAACCTAGTTACTGTAAATGCTGAGTTTGTGCAGCAGATGGCATTGCCAGAGTATCAGGTACTGAGATAACTTGTTTTCTGGAGATTATGTAGAACATTAGAGTTTGAATAACTGGGGGTCCAGAATACAAAACGACCTGATTATGCAGGATCTTGTGTAGCAGGTAAACTTGTAAAAAAGCAAAGTGATTTCATGTGCCGTGTATCAGTCTGTCTATTTCATTGGCTTGCAAAAATGTGCTAAAGTATGATTTTATACAAAGTAAAACAAAAATGTGTGGGCGTGTTTGTGTATGTGTGTGTGTGTGTGTGTGTGTGTGTGTGTGTGTGTGTGTGTGTGTGTATATATATATATATATATATATATATATATATACATATATATATATATATATATATATATATATATATATATATATATATATATATATATATATATATATATATATATATATATATATATATATATATATATATATATATATATATATATATATATATATATATATATATATATATATATATATATATTACATACACATGTATACGTATGTCAGGGAAATAATTAAGTCAGGGAAGGCACCAGGCTCAGATGAGGTCACAACAGGTATGATGAAGATGCTGGGTGAGATAGGGGAGAAAAGGCTCCTACGTGAACTCATAGTAGTGTGGAGAGAGAAAGGTGTATCCCATATGACAGGCGAATAAGCATACTGGTACCAGTGTTCAAGAGCATGGGGCATTCACAGCTGTGAATAGTACGGAGGTAACAAACTTCTGTCACATTGCATGAAAGTTCTGGAGAGGGTGATTAATAAAAGAATAGACAGAGTAGTAGAAAGACCGATGGGAGATGAGCAGTTTGGATTTGGATCAGGATGTAACTGACCCAATGTTTGCAGTAAGACAGATAGTTGAGAAGAAGCTAGAGATGAGGAAAGAATCCAACTGGGCATTCCTAGACTTGGAGAAAGCATATGACAAGATCCCAAGAAAGCTGATTGGGGCAGTCCCGTGGTGTTCACTGGAAACATTGATAAAATTAGTGCAGGCTGTGTACAATGACTCAGATTAGTCAAGTACGAACAGGGTTTGGGCTCACAGAGGGGGTCCCAGTGGGAGTGAGTCTGCACCAGGGTTAAGCTCTTGAGCCCACTGCTGCTCATACTGGTAATGGACTGCATTAGCAAACTGGACAGAGGGGACAGATCAGCAAAGCTACTATATGCAGATGATGTCACATTGCAGGCAGACTCTGAGTAAGAACTTCAGCAAAGGATAGGTGAATGGCCTGCAAAACTGAAGGCACGTGGGATGAAAGTGAGTACTGATAAGACAGTTGTAATGGCAGCAAATGGAGTTCAAAAGAAGCTGAGAATTGAGATAGAAGGGAAGATAGTGGAACAGGTCAAAAGCTTCATGTATCTAGGAGGGCTGGTTAAAGGAAGGGAAGTTTGAATGAGGAGGTCAAAGCTAGAATACAAGGACGTACAGCCAACTGGCACAATGAATCGGGTGTACTGTGTGACAGAATAATGCCAAAGAAGCTGAAAAGTAAGGTGTATAAAACAGAGGGTCACCTACTTATTCTTGTGCTAAGGTAGTGGACAGTATCCTACGGAAATATGTAGTCAAGGAAGTCCAAATATGTAAAGATTCATGGACATTCCTTGAGAATATAAGATCTGTCAACTATAACTCTCATTTCAATTTCTTAACAATAGATGTGAGGGATTTGTACACTAGTATACCACACAATATTGCACTAGAATGGGTGACTCTCATTTTAAAGAAACATAATGCTCCCAACAGGGAAATCTATCTTGTCTCTGTACTTAGTGATCTAGTTCTTTCTAATAACTTCTTCATGTCCTATAATGACTTCTTTTTACAGAAAGTAGGGGTGGCAATGGGGTCACCTTGTGGTGGGAGTATAGCCAATTTAGTAATGGCATACTGGGAATCTGAGTTTGTCTTTTCCAACAGCAATGAGCATCTTGACAAGTTTATTTATTATACCAGATTCCTTGATGATATTTTTATTTTGATTAATGCGAATGTGGATACAAGTACTTTGATTTTACAATATGTTAACAATACTACTAATTTTTTACAGTTTACACATTTGTTTGGTTCTGACAACACTGCTTACCTTCATGTACTCTTAAGCAAGAATTATAAGTACAACTGCTATACTGCCAAGATATTTCGTAAGAAAACATATTTAAACACTGTTTTACACTTCACTAGTTGTCATCCTTTTTCTCAGAAAAAGTCAGTCGTCAAGGGCCAACTAGTAAGAGCTGCTAGGATGGTCAGTTTGGACAACAACTTTCTTGAAGAATGTGCTGTGCTTAAAAATATGTTTCTACTACGAAGCTATCCTGAGATACTGTTGGATAACCTTATACATGAAATCATAGACAAAAGAAGTCAAAACATTTATAAACTACTTCTCCCAATTAGAACCACCATGACCCCAGAACCTCCAGATTGTGTGCCAGAATTTAATGGTACTAGTATACACGAATTAAAGGAAACTGCAACTAGCTGTACTAATACCATAAACACGACTTACTTTACTACAACATTTAGTAAAGGCAGTAACACTTGCATCAACATAATAGACAAGAATTGGTAATTGTTTAAAATGTACCTGTTAATACTTGAAAAATTAGGTGATAGACCAAAAGTGGCCTTTAAGAAAGGGAAGAACATTAAATCGGTGTTAGAAGGTAGTAAAACCCTACCAGTTCGAAACCCAGGTGTGCTGACGTGTCAAAATTGCTACTATTGTAGATATGTTGAAGAAGCAACCTGTTTCAATTTAAATGGTATATCTTATAAATTGAAACATACATTTAGTTGTAATTCCACATTTGTTATCTATTTAGCTAGATGCACATCCTGTCCGGTCTTCTACATAGGTAAGACTGAAAGGAGACTGAGGGACAGAATATATGAGCACTTATATGCTATCAAAAAGTGCAAACTTGAGAATGCTCTAGCAAAACATACTTCAGTTTTTAATGATCACACATTTAAGTTTTTAGTAATTGATCATGTAAGTTGTGATAGTAGAGGGGGACCGAGACCTTTTAAGTTGAAAGAATCTGAGTTGATTTGGCAAGTTAGATTAAATGCACATAGTTACACAGGCCTTAATGACACTTGCTCAATTTTGAGTTTACTTAAATTGAATAGTCTTAAGAGATGACTTAATTGTGTCAGTTTTAGCCTGGGTAACATGTATTTTATTGTTGAATATAACCAATGTTTACCGCAGGCTTGCTGTCAAAGTCTCTATTTCTTGTTACCACACAAAAATTTATAAAAACTTGTAAATAATATTATAATGATATAATTTATTTACGAATGTTTGATCAATTAACTTATAGTGTTAATGCTTTTATTATTATCGTTTTTTTAATCTACTTTTTATTTGTGTGTATTTGTTATTTATTATATGTCTTTTCTATAATGTTGATACAAACTGGGAATGTTTCTTTAAATTGACTGAAAGGGATGTTCAGCCAATTATGTATTAATTGGGTTTCTAATTCAACATGGTTTTATATAACAGACTAACTTTCCACTGTCTGTTATTTCTGAAGAAGTCCGCTACTAACTGCTGACGAAAAGAGCTTAAAGAATTTGTTAAATAAACGTTTTTCGACTGCTATTGCATCCGTTTTTTATTATTGTTTGTCTGTTGCCTTGGTTTTAGTTAACTGGCACAATGTGTCAGGTGTACTGTGTGACAGAATAATGCCAAAGAAGCTGAAAAGTAAGGTGTATAAAACAGTGGAGCGACCAGAGCTACTGTATCATACAGAAACCTGGGCAGTAAAGGTAGAGCAGCTGAGGAAGCTAGATGTGATGGAAGATGAAGTGCCTGAGATGGGTGGTGGGATGCACACTGGGACAGACGAAGAAATGAGGATATAAGAGCAGAACCCAAAGTATCTCCAATTTCAGAAAAGGTCAAAGAGAACAGATTATTGTGATTCAGGCACAGGTGCAGAAAAGCAGAAGGCATTCTGGTGAAGAAGACTTTGGGCAGACAAGAAGAAGGTAATACAAAATAAAGGCATCCAGTAAAGCCATTGAGGGATGGATTATGTAAGAAAAGACCTGCGACAACCAGACATCAGTGTTGACAAAGGTAGGAGAGAGGCATTGAATATAGAGATGGCGATAGTTGACATGACACCCCAACCCCATTTAGAAAAAAATGGGGAATAAGGGAGTTGTTGACTGTGATAATAATTAATATATCCTGGCTCAAGGTAGTAAACTGCCACCACCCAGGATAACAAGACTAGGGACTTCCTTGCCACTGTTTTGCACATCTTAATAAGCCAAATAATTGTAAACTGAAATGAGTGTGTAACAGAGCAGTCTGGAAGTTAGATGCAGATGCCAGCAGCTCGTCATTAGTTAGAAGTAGATAGTTTCATCAGTTAGTAAAGATGTAAGTAGATAACCCGTTACTTGCTTTTCTAAAAGTGAATAAAGAAAAATAATTTACTTGGAGAAGGAGTAAAGCAATACAGTTAACTATCCAGATAAATGTGCACAAGTAAACAAAATAATCCCTTTTGAACAATCTGATTGCAAGAAAGAAAAACCTCTGTCTACAGCTAGACTTTCATTTAGCAATTATTTTTGACTAAAATGTCATGGGGAGAGAAATGCAGAAAAACTCACAAGTAAAATGAAGCAGTACATCCCCTTCTCAGCCTGACTTTTTTCTTTATCTCTTTCTGGCGTATATCTTTTCATAAATAATGAGAACAGCTGCAACTGAGTAGAGTTTTGCATTTATATGCTAATAGGTTTATCGTGGTCTAGACTAACTGTGTCCTTACTAGACTTTTTTTAACTCTTGTTTTACTGTAGTCTAACTTCCTGCCTAGGAAGAATCACAGATTTGGTAATTACAGGGCAGAACAAACTGAAGTTTCACATGACTGTCGCACATTACACATCCTGTGTATAATTGCTGTGATTCCTGGCAGATGGAACTCATCTTTTCTAAGTAAAGTAGTTTTATTTTGTTCATCCTTAAAACTGTTTGTAAATGGATGTCTCTTTACATATTTATTAATTGTTAAGAGAGTATTTATTGCTAACTGGTGGCAGTTGGTTGGCATCCGCCTCATATTTGCCAAATTGCTCTGCTTACACTCTGTCAATTATGCTTACAATTATTTTGCTTATTAAGTGTGTACCAGTAGTTAGGAGGGTCCCCTAACCTAGTAATTTTGTGTGGTTGCAGTTTTTACTACTTTGGTCCAGGACAGGAGCCTGTGTTAGAGAGTATTTCCAGTATTTCATGGAAACTGTATATTTTTGTGAGAAAATGTAAATGTTTGAAGTACAGTTTGTCTACAAGTGAGCACTGGAAGACCCTGAGTTTCAGAGATAGTGATAAAAAAGCAATCTGGGGAGTTGGGCCAAAGACTGCTCATTGGGATGTTCACCCTGAAGTATCTTCTTATTTCTTTCATGCTCTTGAGGTCAGGCTATACTTTTTGAGTGGATTTTAATGATCCATATTTTTGTGCCTTGTTTTTACTTGAATCTGTTTAGTACCATTGGTGTTACTGGTGGCCAAAAGATTTAACATTTTTCGAATCAAAGCTTCATATCCTCTGTACACAAAAACATTTTTCTGGGTTTGTCAGTTTTGGGATTCAAACTCCCACATTGACTTCAGTATATTCTGCATATAGGTTCATAGGTGTTTACTAGGCTAACGACCAGAAGGTTTTTTTTTTTAAACCTAGCTATGCATCCCAAATCTCTGACAAGTTCTGCTACCCTTGATAAGTGTGAGCATGGGCCTGGGAGATGAACCATTTCCATGTTACCTGTGTCCATTAGAGACATAGGTGCCAAACCAAGGATGAATTTCTGGTTTTCCACCCTGTTGCCAAGTTGCACTTGAATTAGGTTAGGGATGAGCCCTGCTTCACATGGATGGGGAGCCTGTTCCATAGATAGGTATGTATCCCAGAGACTATCCCATCTCTCCAGGAGGTCCTGTTTATATCACAGGCAAGGTTTAAGTCTCTAGAATGGGTAATTCTGGAGCTGTTTGTTTTGTGGATACGCAGGAGGTCCATCAGAGTGGGGTCTGACAATGCCTTGTATGCCAGGCATAGATCTCCCCTCAAAAGCCTGTAAGAGACAGAATACAGGGATAGGGCCTTGAGGCGGTCTACATAGGACATATTACGCTCTGTATTCCTTTAGTGAGGAACCTCTGTGGATGTTCCAATTGTTGGATATGCATGGTACATACCAAAGTGGGCATTGTACTCAATGATAGGTCTGATGAATGCTGAAATGCAGTGGAATGATTACGTTCTTAGACTTAGATGCCATACCTTTGTTTACAAGTTGTGCAACATAAAACAATTTCCTCACCACTGTAGACACGTGATGATCAAAGGCTAGATACTATCTATGTGTGACCCTAAGTCTGTGACTACTGGATCAACTCTAAGGGGTGTGTTGTCAATATGATAGTTACCAGGGTGGATGACTTCCCAAAGGATACTGTTATGCATATATTGGCATTTAGTTCTAGTCCATGGCTCTGACACCAGTTGTTTGTCCTGTGTCAGCCCTTCTTGAAAAACATTTATGTCAGTGTTAGATTCAAAGACCGCTCCTAATTTGCAATCATCTGCAGAATTAATCAGCCAGATGCCACTGACATTGACCTTGACTTCTAAGAAGTAAATGCCAAAAAGGAGCGGTCAAGAACTGATCCCTGAGGGACTCCACTTGTGACTGGCCTCTTTGTAGAGGTGTACTCCCCATTTCTAACTTCCTGGGTCCTGTCTGTGAGCCAGTTGGCTATCCACCGGTTGACATACAGGTTTGTACCTAACCTCTTGAGTTTGTCAACAATGCCTGAGTGGGGTATTGTGTCAAATGCCTTGGCCAGGTCAAGGTAGGCAGTGTGAACAATTTTGCCCTCATCCATTGCTTTGGTGACCTTTTGAAAGAAGTCTACCAGGTTGAGTAGGCATGATCTGCCCTTGACAAATCCAAACTGGGTTGGTTCCATTGTCTGGAAGTTTACTATCTCTCTCTCTCTTGATCATCTTTATGATAATTCTTTCCATGGCTTTACATATAAGACTAGTGAGACTTACGGGTCTTTAGATGGCCCACCTTTGTGCAGAGGGATGGCTGTTGCCTTTCTCCATTCATGAGGCATGAAGCCTGTTTGGAGGCTACAGTTAAATAGTAATTCCAGTAGCCTGATAGGTCATGTTTCATGCTGTTTAGAAGGCATCCTGGGATATTGTCTGGGCCCATTGATGCATTGTTCTTGGTCTTAGAGAGAGAACATTAAGGACCTCTTCCCTAGTGGTAGTAGAGGAAGTTGTATTTGATGATATTTCGTGAGGGAAGGTTGGGGGGGGGTAAAGTTGGAGATGAATTTATTAGCCAGGAGATTTGCTATATCTTCTGGCTCAGTATAGGTGGCTCCATTTACAATGAGCTCTGCACACAGTTGTGTATTGCCTTTGAGGTTGGAGGCATAGCCAAAGAATGCTTTGTGGTTGTCCTTGGCCTGGGAGGCGAAACGTACTTCAAATTTGGCTTTGGCAGACTTTATTTGTCCTGAGTTGTTTGTGTAGTTTGAGAGTGCTTTTGTCCCTCTGGGTGCTGCACCTCCTAATTTTTGCCATGATTTTCTTCTTCCTTTTATGCAGACAATTCATTTTGTGATTCCACCAGGGTGGCTTATTTTTTGTTAGTTGTGTACTTCTTTCTGGTGGGTGCAGCTACCTCTGTGCAGTTGTTAACATGCTTGTACAGAGTTTCTTTGAACAGTTCTGCAATGGCAGAAGTGTTCTCAGAGTATATGGGGGCTTGAAATTTTGCTAGGTTCACACTTACTTAATAGCAGGAGGTTAGCCTTAGAATAGTTCCTGAATATTCCAGGTTTTATTTTTACTTCAAAGGAGATCTTTTTGTGGTCTGACCTTACCAGGGAAGTTATTACAGTAGGGATGTGCAGCAGTCACAGATATTAATGAGGACCAGATCCAGTATGGTTGCACCCCTGGTTGGTGTATTGACCATCTGGTCCAGGGAGTTTGTGTTTACAAAATCCAGGAATCTATGTGCATGTACGTTTGGTGTCGTATAGGATTCACAGTTAATAGTGGAGTAATTAAAGTTACCCATGAATATGGTGTTGGGTTGGATGGTTAGTGTTTCTAATAAGTTTGAATACATGGTATGAGTTTCCTGAGTCATATAGGGGGATCTATAGCTTGCAAGGAAGTGGTATTGGATTTTACCTATGGTGATTTGAACATAGAACAGCCCAAGTGCATTGTCCTGTTGACCAATCTTGAAGTATATGTATTCTTGATGTAGATAGAGAACCCCTCCACCTTAAGTTCCTGCCTGTGATGTAGCTGACCTAAATGTGTGGAAGGCATTATAACCTTGCAGTGTTGGTGTGGTCTCCGTGGCTTTAAACCATGTCTCAGTGACTGCACAGACATCGGCATATATGGAGTGGAGTTTTTTGTTTAGACTCTTAGCATTGAACAATAAAACATTTAGATTTTCTTGGTTTTGATTTGCTATGTTGGAAGTACTTTCAGTTTAGCATTGCCTAAAAAAGGCACTATGGGGGAACACAATGTTTTAGCTAATAGTCAAAAGCCTAGAGGGTAGAAGTGCAGACCATCCCTGGCAAAGCAGCATGGTCTGTTGACCATCACTTTCCATGCTGGCAAATATTGCACCCCCTTAGAATGACACCAGAAACTAAGCCAGTTATTAAAGTCAGTCATCTTTTTTTCGTATTGTGGCATCATCCTTGGAGAAGGTAAAATGTTGCTCAGTGCTAGGCTCATACCAGCCTGAGACACACATTATAAGAGCTCCGTGATGTCTATCTTCATATAGTTTAGGGAGGAACATCTCAGGTCATTTACTCCCACATGGACTATGACTGAGTCATATTGGTAATTGTGGTCCAGTGACCTGAGTGCATGTGTAATGTGACTGATCCTAGCCCCTGATGAGCAACTGACCATAACGTTTTCCTTACTGTCTCAAGATGGAGTCTCCAATGACTAGAATGTTGGATTGTGTGGTGACTTGCCTTATGGGCTTAGAGGTAGAGGCTGTAGCTCTGTGTGTTAATGTGGGTGTTTTGAAAGAGCGCATTTGGGGCTGCTGTGGGTGGTTTAGGAAGGTTACATGTAAGTGCCTCAGTAAATGTGGGTCTATATGTCTGCTTTGAATTTTGCGTGATGGGTGCAGCATGTGTACAATTGACAACCGTATTTAACATTAGGAGTACTTTTATGTGAGCGCTTTGCCTCCAGTGATGTTGTGTAAATACATCTCTCGCATAGCATATCAGTTTGTTTGAGAATTAACTGGTTGTCAGTAAACATGAGACAATTTTTACATTGCCTCAGGAAATTTTAAGAAAGAAGTATTTAGGCAGATATTCTGACATTAGAAACAAATCAAGCAGTACTTACTGAAACCAAATAATTAACTTGTCAAGAATAATGAAAAGAGAGGAGTCGAATGAATGGCTATTGCCTGTCTATTACTAATGTTGGTCTCACCACAGCTTCTCTGTTGGGATGCAATGCTCCTTTGCTTCTTCTCTCACCAGAAGCAAATGTTAGCACCAATCTCAAGAAGAGAAGTAGGCCACAGCCTCTTTAGTGATCCACAGTCTTGTCCCAGATGATGCAAGGGTCTGTAGGCTTGTAGCCTTTTTTTGGTAGATGCCTCGAATAGCAACCAGACCAATCAGGTACGTTATGCACAGACACTCGCTCTCCAACCAGAAACGGGCAGGAATCCATGAACTCTGCTCCTCCTCGCACCAGGATCAGAATATAAGCACAGATTCCAAGCTATCACCTATAAAGCGGTTATTTGGCTTTCTTGTGATCAGTAGTCTCCATGAAATAATATCCCTGTACTCTTTCTCTCACCAGGAGAAAACAAACTCTAATCCCAAGATGACTACTTAGAGGCAGAATGTAAGCTCTGCAGTTACTGGTGGTCTTGCAATAGATACGTGAAGGCAAGGTGAGAAAAAAAATTATCCTAAACACTGCAGTGTGCACTAAGCAGTTAGATATGAAAGTGGGTAACTTTTAGCTGTCTAAAAAGTTTTAGTGTAGAGCCACTATTTTTAAAAGAGCAAGATAGATTGAAAGGGGGTGAGCACCCTCAATTTCTGGTACTATGGAATACAGTAGGATGCAAATAAATTTAAATAGTTGAAGGGGAGTGATTTTACAAAATGACAATCTTGTGCTTACTCACACCAGCCAGTTAAAGGAGAGAGGGAACAAGATATATGGTCAAATTAACATAAGGGGCAGGCAACTAGAAAGACAGTGGTGCGTAAGAACACAACAGTAACAGGGTGGGAGGGTGGAAGAAATTCTGTCTGACTTGCAAGTGACAGAGCTATGGTCTCTTTTCAAGTTTTAATATGCAGTTAAAAGCCGAATACAAGTAAAACATAGTGTAAATAAAACTAATCACAGTATACATATAGAAAAAGGGAATAAAGTAATACAAAATGCAAGAAAAAAAAGCAAACTAACCTTTCCCTAGCTGTGACAAGAGTCTTAGTGAGTGTTAAATCAAATCAAGAGATCAATACACAGGAGGTTCAGGTTCAAAAGTTTACTAGTGTACACCAGGAGGCAAAAAACGTACAAGTACAGAATTTTGTCTGACATGAAACAGGAAGTACACAGTTTTTATAGTTTCTTAAATTCAAGTTGTGCCCACCTTACTGACGTGGTCAGTCACAGGGCATCTACATCACTTTAGCTTACAGTCTTATATTCATTAAATAATGCTGATGCTGTATATTAAAAAAAGTTTTCCTCTGGTAACAATACGGCCTTGCTTACCACCTGGTCAGACATAATGTCTTTCTGTAAAGTTACTTCTTCAAGGTTTCAGACTAGTTTGAATACAGTAGCAGATTCAGTTTTCTAATACACTTCTTTGTTCCCTGTAACACTTTCCCAACAGCTGCGTGTTATCTAGTAACACATACACAAGGCCAAATCATCCCAGCAGGAAAGAGCAGAATATTTCATTATTTCACATATTTAATTTCCTGACCCAGCAGATAATCACTTGTGAAAAGCATAAACATTAAAACTTGCTGAGCTAGCAGCTGCCAGGGTCAGAGGTCAACTTGCTACAAGCCACACTGCAGTTTCAAAAACTTCTTGCAATTACATATGAATTTATTCTTTTTGTTATATCATTAATAGAATAAAATGCGTTACATACTACTTTGCTTTTAAACTAGCACTTCACACATATTGAAATACATATTTCTCTAACATTTTCCCTCCTATTAATACTTTTTATTCTATTTTGAAGTATGCATAATGTCATTTCATCTCCTAACCTCTTCCACTAAGGATTTTCAGCTAGGTGAGTCATTTGATCTATACTTCAGAAAAAGTTTTGTCTGAGATCAATTTTTCAATCTCAATATCTTGGTACAAAGTTTCAGTAACAGATACATCAATAAAATCTTTGATTAATCTTTTCATGCAGGGAATTCCATAACAAACACATGCTCCTATTAGGAGTAAACCCACGCAAATAGCAATCAGAATATTCATTAGGATGGAACCCCACCCCCCAAATAGATTCTGGAAAAAGTCCGTCAGTGGGTTTGGGCCTGGTTCAGTCATGCTGATACCTGCTGAATTACCTCTAGGTGGTTGTTAATTTCATGCCTGTTGTCCGGAATGTATGCACAGCATTCTTCTTTGATAAGCGCGCATGTACCACCTCTCGCCGCTAGGGTGAAGTCAAGAGCCATTCAATTTTGTAGCACAACAGTTCTCATTGCATTCAGTTCATCAGTCACCAGTTCTAGGGCAGAGAAAGTTGCATTACTCATTACTTCGAGAAGTTTCGACAGCTTCCTCAACTCCCAGATTGATTTGACTGCTCTATATGCTGGGAATATTCCTGCCCAAGATATAACACTGTCACTCAAGCCCATATGAGTCAATTTGCTTTTGTCCTTTACGGTATTATGGTCTTTCCAGCCAGCTTCGATCCATCCTACTGGATTTACAGGTTTCTCGACTGGACCTTCAGGTTTTCGGGCTGCTTCTCTCATGTTTCGTATCTTACCCAAAGGTAATTCTGCAGTATGTCTTATAGCCGGAACCAGATAACCCAAAAAACAACTGCCGGACCAATTCTCAGGTAGCCATTTATATGCTTTTTTCCCACAAATAAAATAACAATTTTCTACTTTAATATTAATACACATTAACCCTGCATGAAACATTTTCTGGTCTATAACTGACAATTGTTTAAATAAAACAGGATTTTTGCGAATTTCATTCATGTTTTCATTGAGTTCAAATATGACTCATAGTTAGTATTGCAAAAGTATTGCCATTACTAGTCTTAATATAACACCGATAAGATATTGTTATATTACAATTGCTCCAGCCCACCTGGAGAGTATAATTTTTATAGAAACATACAATTCCCTTTTGTTTGACAGGTAAAAATAAGGCTATTTTGTCCTGTGATCTCACAGTCCCTGTGTCAAAAAGCAGATTTTCCCAAGTCTCATTTATCCCCAGTGGTACAGCGGACATTATCAGTCCTCCATATGCTGTTGGTGTAGCTGTACAAACCCAGCAATTTGAAATGTTCATAGTTTCTGCATATACATGTTTCATGGCTAGGTATGTGTTAAAATTTGGATGCCAGTCTATAGATGTTTCGTCACGTCTTCCCACTTTTACTTGTGTGGTTGAGTGTAGGAAAAACCACAACAAGAGGAAAATTGTCACAATTATAGTTAATAAATGTATACTCAACAAAATGATTATGCAACATCTTTGGGGTTGATCTGCATTTCTATTTGCTTTGTTCTTGGCCATTTTGCCCTTGTTGTATATCAGTTACAAAGTTTTTATCAAGTTGAAAGTTCTTTACCGGTTTGCAGTGTGTCAAATGGACCCAGGATGTCCTCTCAGCCACTCTGACTGCGGTAGGTGTTGCCAACAGTACCTGGTATGGACCTTCCCACTTTGGACTCGCCCAATTCTTCCTCTTCGTCACTTTTAACCACACCCAAGAGTCCGGAGCCAGAACTGCTTCCACTGGTCTGTTCTTTATCTGAAAGAGTTAAACTGCAAAACAGATTTATTTGTTAACAGTTTCCTCATATAACTAGCTAATGAACTGTCAGTCTCTTGCTCTGCAGGCACGAGAGCTTTCCACTGAGGCACATAATATGCTCTCCCAAAAAACATTTCGAAGGGAGTCAAACCCTTCACATTTGGAACCGTTCTCATACTCAGCAGCGCTAAAGGTAAACCGTATATCCAATTCTTCTGGGTTTCATTAACTAACTTCCTAAGTTTGTTCTTAAGGGTTCCATTGTACCTTTCCACCAGTCCAGCAGACTGTGGGTGGTAGGCACAATGATTTTTCAAGGAGATTCCGAAAAATCTTCCAAGTTGCTGGATTGTCTGAATTCCGAAAAATCTTCCAAGTTGCTGGATTGTCTGATTAACAAAATGTGTGCCATTGTCACTATAAATCCTTTCCAGAATGCCAAACCTAGGGATTACTTCTTTTATCAGGGCTTTCGCCACTGTTGCTGCATCCGGATTTTTGGTTGGAAAAGCTTCTACCCATTTAGAAAACATATCTACAATGACTAGGCAATATTTTTTCCCTTCACACTTATTCAATTCTATGAAATCCATACAAATAGTATGGAACGGATATAGTGGTATAGGAAAACTTCTTTGCTTAGGTTTAAATGCCCCTTGTGCATGGTGCTTGTTACAAGTATGACAAGCTGCACAAAATTTTTTTGTGTAATTTGTGAATCCATATGTTTGGAATATTCGGTTTACTAACTGTACCATCCCCCCTGTTGAGACATGGCACTGCCCATGGCTCAACAAAACTGCATATCTAAATAAATTAGACGGCAATATTGTTTTTTTCTCTTTGGAAATGTACAGTCCATTTTCAAGAATTGCGCCTCGTTTTTCCCATTTTTGTTTTTCTGCTTTTGTAGTAAGCGTCTGCATTGTTTTCAACATGTCTAAATTTAAAATCTCAGAGGGTTATAATTCCTCATTCAAAAGTAATTTCTGAGTCTGAGGCCGCTTGCTTTGCAGCTGCATCAGCTCTCACATTGCCTTTCAAAATCCTATCCTGTTGTTTTGTATGAGCTACACATTTGCAAATAGCTACTTTAGTAGGTAACTGGATAGATTCTAATAATTCCAAAATAAATTGCACATGATTAATTGGTTTTCCACTAGATGTTATCATTCCCCTATTTTTCCATTGTTGCGCAAATACATGTACTGTAGAGAAAGCATACTGACTGTCAGTATATATGTTTACACATTTGTCTTTTGCTAAAGTACATGCTCGTGTTAAAGCTATCAATTCTGCTGCTTGTGCAGATAAGTTATGTGGTAAGGGTTGGGCTTCTAAAATTTCAGTGTCTGTAACTACTGCATACCCCACTAGATTCTTTCCTGTAGGGCCCCTTCTGCATGAGCCGTCCACGTAATATGTTACCTCGGCATTATCCAAGGGCATATCTGTGAGATCTTGTCTAGGCAAGGCTAACTGTTCAATTTCCTGCAGGCAGCTGTGCGGTGTGCCATCTGCAGGAGTTGGGAGTAATGTTGATGGATTTAATGTTGTACATCGTTCAATTGTCATATGAGGTTGGCTCAGCAGTATAGTCATACATAACAGATGTCTAGCAGGAGAAAGATATGCTACTTTTTCTTGCAGTAAAATTATGGCGACTGCATGAGGCACCCTCAATGTGAGAGGGTGGAATAATACCACCGAGGCTGAAGCCTGTACTGCCATTGCAGCTGCAACCACTGCTTGTACACAGTGAGGCAAAGATCGCGCCACTGGGTCTAACTGTGATGAATAATAGGCTATGGGGCGTTGCTTATCCCTATGTTGTTGCGTCAGCACTGACGTCATATATCCTTGCTTACAATCTACGGTCTGAAAGAACCGTTTGTGATAATTTGGGAGTCCTAAAACTAATGAAGAAGCTATCAACTGCTTCAACCTGCAGAAAGCCGTTTCTGCTTCGGGTGTCCATTGTAATAAATCTTGTGTTGCCATTGGTGTTTTATATATCAAGTCAGTTAGTGGAGCAGACTCCAAAGCATAGTTTGGTATCCAACTCCGACAAACATTAGTTGTCCCCAAGAAGGACATAATTTCCTTCTTGGTTGCTGGTTTGGGTGCTTGCAAAATTTCTGTCTTTCTATCCTCGTCTAATATCCTACCTTCATTGGATATCACATATCTACTGGCTTTTTCCAGAGTTGTAACTTACTTTTGTTCACTTTGTGTCCTTGTGTTGCTAAGAATTTCAATAGCACTATAGTATCTTCCCTGCATTGCTGCTGGGTGGGGGCTGCTAGCAAGATGTCATCTACGTAAAGTAGAATTTGACTACCTCCTGGTGGGGTAAACCCTGCCAGGTTGCTAGCCATTTCTTGTGCAAATATTGTTGGGCTCTCGCAATATCCCTATGGTAGCCGAGTATAGGTATACCTTTTACCCTGAAATGTAAATGCAAGCCAGTATTTACTATCAGGATGTATAGGTATTGAAAAGAAAGCATTACTAATATCTACCACAGAGAAATATTTCTGTTGCGGTTTTAAGTCATTTAACAAAGTATGTGGGTCTGGCACCGTGGGTGCTCTGGGTATCACTGCATTGTTTACAGCTTGTAAATCTTGAACCATCCGCCATTCCTGTTTGCTTTTTTAACCGGAAATAGGGGTGTATTACATGGTGAATCAGAAGATTCTACCAGTACTCCTTCTGTGAGTAATGCTGCTATTATAGGCTTGATTCCTATTTCTGCATCTTTCCTCAAAGGGTATTGTCTTTTCTGTGGTCTAAATGCTGACTTTGGTGCAATTGTAACTGGTCCTGCTGTTCGAATAAGTCCTACGTCTGACTTGCCTGTTGACCAAAGAGTCGTTGGTATCTCACATAAGGCTTTCTCCTCTTCTTCTAATAAAAATGCTAATCAGCTGTCCTCGCTGGATTGTAAGTGTACAGCCGGGTGCGTCTGCGTCAACCAATTCAACTTTTGTTTCTGTATCCCCTGTTCTGACAATTCTAAGTCAGTCTGTTTCTCCCATCTTGTTACCTTCTCTCCTAAGTCTGCCCATTTTACATTTTTGTTCTTGGTCAAGCTGACATGTGGCAATCGATTTGATCTATATAATGCAAGGAATTCTTGAGGTAATGAACAGCTAACTACACTGTTCCCCTCAGTATCCCAATACAAAGTACGTAATACTAATCTAGTTGCACGATTTTTGAACAATTCTTGCTCATATTCTCTATCAGGTCCTGGCGTATTACAGTAGTATAGAGTACAGTGTAACAAATGCTGTCGATCAGTGTCAAGGGAGGGGGCTTTACTGATGGCTACGTTCATCAGTTCCTCGGTTACTGCCCCTGGACCAGTCATAACTAGGTCCTGGCTGTACCAATAAAAAGTTTCACCCTCCGATCGCACCACAAAAGTATCCATTTGTCTCTGTGCCTCCATACCCTTCACAGTTGGAACTACTGCTATGCCAAATATCTGCATAAAGTCCCTACCCAATAGGTTCACTGGACACTTTGCAGAAACAACAATCTTACTTGTCCATTCGCAGCTTTCACTAATATATAATCAGGTGATTCAGAATGTTCTGGTAGCTTGGAGGGGTGTATCAGAGTCCGTGACGCTCCTGAGTCACACAGGAATTTGACTTCCCTTCCCTCCACCAGAAGTGTAACTTCCGGTTTCGTGTCTGCTAAGTAGAGCTCTAGGCTCAATAATGCTAAGTCCAAAATTTCACTTTCTTTATCCTCCATATCTACTTGCACTTCCTCTACTCCCTCTATCACATTTACATTTGTCCTCTGTTTATTAACTTCTCCTGATGATTTCTGACTTCTGCATGATGTATCTTCACTATCATATATTCAGTCCTCATCTCCCTTGTCTTCTGTGATTACCTTTTTATTCTGTTTACAATCCCTCGCTAGATGTCCCTTCTTCCCGCACTTAAAGCATTCACCTCTCTTTTTCCTTTCCTCAAAATCTTCTGACCATTTGTCAGACTGTTTATTTCCCTGGGCATTTTTCTTTCCCTTTTTGCCTGACTGTAACAAATACTTCAGCTCCGTCTTCAGCAGTGAAGACTTGCATCTTCTTTTACTTCTTGCTATTAAAATGTCTTTCAGCATGTCTAGCATATTCAAGTAAGACTTGTAGCCTACCTGTTCGATGGTCTATCATGTGCTTCGTAACGAAGCTACTGATAGGTGCAATGCAGCCTTTTAAAAATGCATTTTTCAATTGTTGTTTATACGGGGAATCATTCACTTGATTTTCAGGAACGGTCATACTGCTATGATTATTAAAACATTCCAATAATCTAGCATAGTACCCATCTATCGTCTCATTTTCCTGTTGTATGCATTGGTTAATGCAAGTCCAGTCTGCTCTAGGTTTCCATTTCTCAGAGATTCGGTCTGTAAGACCTTTCACTCTATTGTTTAATTCTGCATCACTATGTGGCAGTGGTTTAAGCTCTGCATTACGAAGATTCCAGGTGCCACAAATCATGTGCCAATCTGGACCTATAATTTGTCTTACTACTTTTTCTACTTCTTCCCCATTCAAGTGGTAACTCAACCTCATGCCTTGCAAATCTTCTAAAAATTTTGTAAAATTAACTTTCGGATGGGGGATTCCCTCAGTAGCTTTCCGGATATCCTCTGGTGTCCATGGTCTGTATACTAAGAGAGTTGGGTCCTGCCCTGCCTGTCCTGCCTGAGGATTTGGGACCTCTATAAGTGGACACATTTCTTCCTCACTCTCATCCTGTAGGTTTCTCTCTCTTTGATACGATTCTGCGTCCCCATGTATTTTACGTGCTCGGGACCTAGTTTCAATAGTATCTCTAACAAATGGTTGTGGTCTCGCTGAGACCTCAGGATAACGCGGAGGCGGACCAGCCTGTCCACTCGCTTCATATCATGAAAAAGGCAACGGAGGGGGCAGGGGCGGAGGAGCTGTTGCTATTACTATGTTATTATCTTCTTTGTCTAAAAATAACGATTTTGAATTTTTAGTCTTCTGTTCCCTACGGTTTGCTTCCTCAGTCCACCTGTGTGCCTGAGGAATGCCTAATTGGCGTGGCTTTTTTGCCTGATGTCCCGCACCGGATTTATGTTGCTTAAGGAGTTTAACCAGTGAAGTTTTATCTAATTTACCATCAAATTCATATTTGTTAACCCATTTCGTATAATACCTAACATTATCAGAACGTTGTGATTGCATATATTTTGCGTCTTCAGTTAGGGGTGGATCTCACGATGTTTTAGTGCACTGATTAAAAAGAAAATGTTACGTAACCCTTCTTATCACGTGGTACCAAAATTTCAGTTCCTTTTCACAGTTTATCTAGAATAACTGCCTACCTTATTCTGTTACCCTGATCTATGACCAAATACACAGTAATTCCTTTTGTCCCTGATCTGCATAACAAATCTTGACAACAATATTTACTGTAACCTAGTCCCTGATCTAAAACAGAAAAAAGGCAAAAATCTTTCTACCTGAGCCTCCGGTATTGAGCCGTCTTCGGCCACAGATCAGAAAGTGGCCAGCCTCTTTAAACAACAATTCAGTCAGAGGTCTTTTCAACCAAGAAGAACCGTTTCGGTAACTTCTCCTGCGCAGTATTCGACCACCGGTAGACTCTGATCTGCAGCTTTCTGAGGGATTTCCGGCTAAGAAGGACCAAACTGTTAAATAAAATCAAGAGATCAATACACAGGAGGTTCAGGTTCAAAAGCGTACACCAGGAGGCAAAAAAATGTACAAGTACAGAATTTTGTCTGACATGAAACAGGAAGTACACAGGTTTTATAGTTTCTTAAATTCAAGTTGTGCCCACCTTACTGATGTGGTCAGTCACAGGGCATCTACATCATTTTAGCTTACAGTCTTCTATTCATTAAATAATGCTGATGCTGTATATTAAAAAACAGTTTTCCTCTGGTAACAATACGGCCTTGCTTACCACCTGGTCAGACATAATGTCTTTCTGTAAAGTTACTTCTTCAAGGTTTCAGACTAGTTCGAATACAATAGCAGATTCAGTCTTCTAATACACTTCTTTGTTCCCCTGTAACACTTTCCCAACAGCTGCGTGTTATCTAGTAACACATACACAAGGCCAAATCATCCCAGCAGGAAAGAGCAGAAGATTTCATTATTTCACATATTTAATTTCCTGACCCAGCAGATAATCACTTGTGAAAAGCATAAACATTAAAACTTGCTGAGCTAGCAGCTGCCAGGGTCAGAGGTCAACTTGCTACAAGCCACACTGCAGTTTCAAAAACTTCTTGCAATTACATATGAATTCATTCTTTTTGTTATATCATTAATGGAATAAAATGCATTACATACTACTTTGCTTTTAAACTAGCACTTCACACATATTGAAATACATATTTCTCTAACAGTGAGCCTTTCCACTAAAGTCGTGGTTAGCAGTGGTGGGATTTGAACCTTTGCCTGATCTGCAACTCCATAATGGGTGTGTCTTTAGTAGCTCATGACCATTTGTGCATGTGTTATATTATCCTTCAGAATGTTAGCTAATCTCATTATAAATCCATTGCAAGTAATTGCTTTCTGTGATTAAAATGAATGGGTTAAAATTGTATTTGGACATGCTCCTCATTACTGTAATGATTGGACATTATATTTACTGTTGTCTTAATTTGTCAAAGTTTTAAATGCATAGCTACCCTATATCTGTGTGTGTGTGTGTGTGTGTGTGTGTGTGTGTGTGTGTGTGTGTGTGTGTGTGGGAGGGTGTTATAATTCAAAGATACAAGAGAGAGGTTTTGCAGTATTAAATAGTAAAATATCCAAAATGCCAAATTGATAATTATGGGTGAGATTTAGGAATACGATTAAAAGCTTGAAAGAAGTATATCCTAAAAGGAGAGCCATACCCCAAAACTGAAACACATGCATCATACAGTAATCTTTTTTTTCTGCATTACTAATGTCAGTGCATCACACTTATTAAATCATAAGTAAAAGTTATCACAGTGAACTGTCTGTAAAATAAACTAACCATTTTGAAGGATGATAATGTATTGCACTGCTTAACTGGCAGTGGTAGTCTGTTTCATATTTGTAAGGCAGTTACTGCTCCTCCTCTGGAACAGACTTCCTCTCGAGAACAAGCAATGTGATGTACTATTTTCCTTTAAGAAGGAATTAGAAAATTGAATGGTTATTCATAAATTAAATCCCAGTATGACTGGTCTGTCTTTCCCGGTGTGTACTGGCATGACGTAAATGACCATGTTGTCCAGTTGCCTTGTACATTATATGAAGGTTTCCTTATATTGAACCAAGCTAAATAACTAAATTAGAGTAAACCAAGTCATCTAACAGATTGACCAAATTACTGTCCCAGACTAAACCAAGCTAAATGACTCCATCACTAAGTCACACCAAACTTGCTAGATCCTAATTAAGCAAAAACTCTTCTAGTGTCTTCTGCACTCTCACTATACAGATGTTCGTGTTACCCTGCTGCAGTCATCACACTTGGGTTATCTTGTCATCAGGCGGTCCCACAGTCGGCCTGAATTCCAAAGTCTTGGCCCGGCGTCAGTTGCTGTCACTTCTTCCCTGACGTCAGTGCGCCAGGGGTATATATATGATGCATCCAACGCCATTTTCTTCAGTCTTTCTTGCCGCGCGGTGCCCGAAGCAGAAGCAGTTCGCAAGTGCCGGTCGGCCGACTCCTGAGATTTTCAAAGTCGAATTTCAGACCTGAAGTCTTCAATAAAGCTAAGTACCCCATTGGGGAAACTTTTCTTGCCTCAGACTGATGTCAGAAAAAGTTAACAATTGTATTTCTTGTGGGAAGCAAATACCTCATAAGGATTTTCATTCTTATTGTATACCTTGCCTAGGCCCAGACCACGATGTCACTGGTTGTCGCTTTTGTGCTAGGTTCAGTAAGCGTACTATAAAAAGACGCTTTGATTTCGCACAACACTACTTCGGTAGAAAATTTAACTACACAATGCCATCGGAGCTACCGACTACCGGCGTGCACAAAAAAATGCAAGGATAAGGACAGGCAGCCTAGACCCAAGCCAGACTCCGAGGCCTCGGCTGGGCCGGTCTCCGGTTCACCCATTTTCAGTGAGGCTCCTACGCAACCCCTGGCTACCGCAGAATTGGAACCCAAGACCGCTTCGGAGCCTTTGGTGGAGAGTGCTAGGCCGACGCAGACTTTTTCTTTAGCCCCTACAGACGACATTGCAGAAGGAGATGTCGGTTCTGCAGAAACACCTTCTGTTCCTGAAGGTGTCTTCAGACCAACGACACTCACTATAAAAACGTATCCTAAGCTTAAGACTCCTATTAAACCAAAAAAGACCTCACTTCAGTCTCCAGTTCAAGGCCCCATGCCTAAGAAACAGATGCTTAAAATGGCTGAAGATTTGCTCTCTTTAATCAGGGGTTCCCAACCCCCCCCCCCGACAAAAGGCCTAGACAAGAGGAAGATTATGCCTCCTCTGATCAAGTGTCTATTTCCTCAGGCTCCTCTGAGGACCAAGATTACTCCCTTCTCCCTTATGAAGATTCTGATGCTGAGGATTCCATTCCCTCAGCTTCTCCCCTGAAGACTACTCCTTTGGGGAAACTTTACACACTATGAGGGAACATTTTCACTGGGAGGGTCAGGACTACTCTGACTTAAAGAAAAGGCTCAGAGAGTTTCTTTTACTCCCCCAGCACAGACCTCTTGCTATCCCCCCAGTTTTAGACATTGTGGATGATGTTTACTTAGAATCTAGTTTAAATCCAGATTCTCTGCCTCCTGCTCCAGCCAAACCAGACAGATATTATAGAGTGCCTGACTCCCATAAACTCCTTTATAAAAGCCCTGTTGCTGATCCAGAGACTATCTCCCAGGGTCCCAAAGGGGCTAAGGCTTCTATGGCGAAAAATCCTGTACCCTCTGAAATGGACTCCAGAGCACTAGACAGGTGGGGAAAAAGGTTTACACCTCAGCCACTCTAGCTATGAGAGCACTAGACAGGTGGGGGAAAAAGGTTTACACCTCAGCCACTCTAGCTATGAGAGCACTAAATTGTCAATTTCACATGCTAAAATACCAGCAATTTCTAATGTCTCAAATAAGACAAAAAATGAGCACACTCTCTCAACAGTCTGAATTGAAAGAAATGCAGGATCTGTTGCATGCAGCTGAACAGGTGGGCAGACATACTTTACAATGTGGATTTGATTCTTTGGAGGCTTCCTGTAGAGCAGCTGTTACTGGGTCTGTTATACGTAGGCATGCTTGGTTAAAGGAACAAACTCTGCCTGATCATGTTAAAGCAAATCTTCTAGATGCTCCCTTACTGCAGGATGTCCTATTTGGAGTTAAAGCAGAAGAAGTCTTAAAGAAAATGGAGGATAAGGCAAAATCTATGCAGACGGTCAAAGATTTTCTACAGGTTCAGCCCCCTTGCTTCAGCAGAAATTGGTCAACAAAAAATTGGTCCTTTCCAGCTACTGACAGACCACAGAGGGGTAAATACAGATGCCCAAAAGGCAGAGGACAACCACAAACCCACTACAAACCTCAACAATGGGGCACTGCAACACAGAAGGGAGGAGAAGACAGGCCTCAAACTGCAAGAAGGCAAACTCAATGACTTAAACCTCATATGGCCAAGCAAGACTCTCTTGGCAGCTCCCTTGGGAGGAACATTAGCACTTTTTTTTCAGACAACTGGCACATCGTTACAAAGGACAAATGGGTCCTAGACATAATTTCACAAGGGTACAGATTCCATTTCCACACCTTTCCAACGAAAAGAGGAATGCCAAACCTGCCACAAAATCAATGGGCAGAGGCACAAAAACAAATTGCAGCTCTCATGGACATGAGAGCCATTCATCTGGTACCTACACGGGAGCAAGGCCAATAATTTTACTCAAGACTCTTTCTAGTCCCCAGAAAGGACAATGCCTGGAGACCAATTCTGGACCTTTCAGTTCTAAACACCTTCTTACAAATTCAAGATGCTAACACTACAGCAGCTTCTTCCCATGTTGGGCAAGAAAGCATGGCTAGTAACGTTGGACCTCAAGGAGGCATACCTGCATGTCCCTATCAGACAAAATTGCAGAAGATACCTCCATTTCATTGCAAGTTCAACCCATTACCAATTCTCTGCACTGCCCTTTGGCTTATCCACTGCACCCAGGATTTTGTGCCTGGCACCAGTAATTGCATACTGCAGACAAAGAGGAATTCAAATATACCCATACCTGGACGACTGCCTCATCCAAGCAGAAAGCAAGGACGTCCTCTTACAACATCTGGCTTTTGTAAAACATCTTCTAAGTTGCCTAGGGTACACAGTAAACGAAAAGAAATCAAAACTAGTACCCTCACAAAATATGACATTCCTGGGTGCCAGCTTGAATACAACGGCCCAGAAGGCTTATCTGACACCAGACAAACAACTACAACTGACTCAATATTTCAAAGCAATGGCAACAAAGACCCCAACTCCCTGCAAGAAAAATTCTGCAGCCTTGGGCTTCATGGCATCTTGCATACTACTAATACCATTTGCAAAGCTGCATATGAGGAAATTACAGTGTTACCTAAAAAGTGTATGGTCTCAACACAGCCACAGCTTGGACACCATGATATCTCTCATTCCCTGCCTTCAACAGGAGTTTCTATGGTGGTCACAGGCATGTCACCTCAACAAGGGTCAGCCTTTCACCTTGCCCCCAGCCAGGCAAACTATGACAACAGATGCATCGGACTATGCCTGGGGGGCACACATGGCAGGACAGTGCATTCAAGGCATATGGACTGCAGATCAAAGGAATCTGCACATCAATCAAAAAGAGATGCTAGCTGTACAGAATGCTCTGACAGCCTTCAGGAACCTCTTACATCCAGGACAGCTTACAATAAGGACGGACAACACCACAGTAATGTGGTACATAAACAAGGGGGTACACACTCCTACCCTCTATGCAGGCAAGCAATGACCTTGTGGAACACAGCACTGGCTTACCAAGTTCAGCTACAAGCTCAATTCCTGTCAGGAAAAAAGAACACATTGGCAGACGACATCAGCAGAAACATCATGGATCCCCACAAGTGGAAACTGGATCCACAAGTATTTGCAATGATAACTCAAAAATGGGGCCACCCAGACATAGACCCATTTGCCCGCCCCCAAAACTGTCAGCTAACAAAATTTTGTACAAGGACACTTCACCATCAAGCTTGGAAAGTGGACGCACTCTCATTCAGTTGGAAAAACCTGACAGTATATGCCTTTCCTCCATTGCCCCTTCTCTCAAAGGTGCTTCTGAAAGTCAGAAAGGAGAGACCACGAATGATACTCATAGCCCAGATTGGCCACGCCAGCACTGGTACCCACTATTAAGGAATATGGCCCAGGGCCCACCTTGGATTTTACCACAAATTGCCCATTTGCTGACACAGCAAGACAATCAGATTCTACACAGCCAGCTCAAAACCTTAAATTTGGCTGCATAGCAAATCACCTAAGCATCCAGCCAGCTCCTCTTCCTCAAGCAGTTATGGATGTTATTCTGGAAGCTAGGAGGCCCAGCACCAAGAAGGCCTACTCGGACAAATGGAAAAGGTTTTGCACCTGGAACCAAGCTAAAGGCCAAAATACCCTTCAGCCTCACATGCCTCAGATTATACAGTATTTAACTGAGATGTTGCACAAAGGACTTTCTTTTTCATCCATTAAAATCCACGCTTCAGCTATTTCAGCCCACTACAACACGGATCCACCCTTATTTTCACATCCACTTCTAAGGCAGTTCCTCAGAGGGGCAAAAAACATTAGGCCCCCCAGGAGAGCACCTACACCAACCTGGGACCTCAACTTTGTTCTGGAAAAACTTACGCTACCTCCCCTTGAACCAGCTTTCTCTGCTGATCTAAAGTTTATATAATAGAAGGCTGCCCTGCTACTAGCAATAACTTCAGCCAGAAGAGTCTCAGAGCTTCAGGCACTAATGGCAGTGGAACCTTTCCTCATTTTCCATCAAGACAGAGTTTCTCTATGAACTAATCCTTCCTTCATGCCTAAGGTGGTATCCAGTGTGGCTTTAAATCAAACCATCCACTTACCCACCTTCTTTCCAAATCCACAGAACAAAGGAGAAAGACTCCTGCATTCCTTGGACATTCACAGGCAACTTCGTTACTACTTGGATAAAACTAAGGTTTTCAGAAAATCTGACCAGCTCTTTGTTTGTATCCTATGCTGCAGCTTCACAAGGGAAGGCTATATCAAAACAGACCATTTCCAAATGGATAGGACATTGAATTCGTTTTTGCTATACCCATCATGAAAAACCAGTTCCTGCTACCATAAGGCCCCACTGTACCAGGGCAGCAGCTACATCTACAGCCTTCCTCAGGGGGGTGCCAACCAAGGATATTTTGGAAGCTGCAATTTGGAGTTCAGTACACACCTTCACCAAACACTACCACTTGCCACTTTACTCTAAGACTAGAGCTGGCTTCGCCACTGCAGTCCTGCAGGGCCTTCTAGCCTCCTCTAACCCTCTTTAGGTTCATAGGTTCATAGGTTGGTACTAGGCTATCATCCCTAGGGCCTATACAAGCCTAGCCATAACAATTCCCTGGATATTTCTTCCCACGCTATTTACTTCCCTGGACCCCTGTCTGACGACTCCTCCCATCCTTAGCTTTGGGATTCTACCCAAGTGTGATGACTGCAGCAGGGTAACACGATGAACATAGCACAGTTTTGTACCTACCATAAATGTAGATGTTTGAGTATTCACCCTGCTGCAGTCCAGGTTACCCTCCCTCCATCCCCTCTGACCTAACTAACTAAATCTTTACAATACCTTTCTGATGTATTTGCTTATAGCTGGAGGGATGTTGTGTTTGTGCTAAATTCCTTGATTGGTACTAATTACTGACCACCTTTTTGGGGGCACCTGACATCTGGGGCAAGAAAAACTGAAGAAAATGGTGTCGGATGCATCATATTTACCCCTGGTGCACTGACGTCAGGGAAGAAGCAACAGCAACCGACGCCGGACCAAGATTGGAATTCAGGCTGACTGCGGGACCACCTGACGGCAAGATAACCCAAGTGTGATGACTGCAGCAGGCTGAACACTCTAACATCTACATTTATGGTAGGTGCAAAACTGTACTTTTCCTTTAGCATACCTCAAGCTCAAACTTATAAATACTATCCAGTTTTGTAAAGGCTATATATAAAGTCATCTGCTCACACTGTTACTATGCTTGTATGCTTTTTTGTATAAATAGCACAAACTGTAATTTGTTTCTTTTTAAAAATGCTATGTCAGTTTTGTTAAGATTTCTGAAGAAATTATATGCAAAATTGTTAAACTTCTTATTCTCTATATGTCTTGGAGCTTTTCTCCCCGAGCCTCCGCTGAAAATGGACTTGTCCAGTTGGACTTTCCTGGTAAACAAATGTAAAAATAAAATGAATAAATATTTCACACTGATTAGGCCAATCATTGAATGCAGTGCTCTTTTTGAGAATGTATCTCACTAGGCATATCAAATGACTAAAATGATCCAGAGATTCCTAACTGAGAAGGTCATTGAGTTAAAAACCCTAAACTACCACAAAAGACTAGAAGCAGTGTTCCTGTACTTAGAATTTTGAAGAGAGATTTATGCCTTGCTTTCCAAGCCATTAGGTCTTGAATCTTTTGTATCTCCACAAATTGAATAGTCCTATAAGTACCAGATCAAAGGATCTATATCTTCCCCAGTGGATAAATAAATCAAGGTGGGGAGAGAGGTTCGTTGCACAGTGATTTTTCCCATGTTTGAAATAGACTGTTACCAGAAATTTTGCCTTGTGATGCATTATCTTCCTTCATAGAAATATTGGATGATTAGATAGGTGTTTAGAAATTCATCCTTGGACCCCTGGCTTGACTGGCCTGGCCCTTCTTGAGAGAGAAGCTTCCGTCTTGAGTGGATATTGACAAGACATAAATGGTTGTAAGACTTAATTGCCTTCTCATTCCTATGATCCTGTAGAGTACAGCCACACTGGATTTAAATTCAGGGCTGCATCAAGCAGAAACATTAGTAGCACACAATTGTGAGTGGATCTTTTCCATGTGAAAGAGTACTAAATGTAGAATCCAAAGATTAATCAGAAGGCATGAGCATGCCTAGGAGTGGGAGGGGAAAGAGAGGTGAAATGTGAGATCTGGGAATAGAACAGAGAACATGACATGAGAGAGGATGCACAATGTGACTAGTACAAAGGAGACTGGAATAATAAGAGTTTGGATTTAGCAGGATAGGGAAAAAAGCAAAGCAGAAAAGTGCTGAAGATAATGTCCATTTTTGATATGTATAGCAAGAGGTTTAGACTTGCTTTTCCTGTGGGTTAAGTTATAAAGTCCTTTTCATGCAGCAGCTTTGCTCTAGACTAATCTACAGTGAAGTATTTGAATCTCGTTTGCATGATGTATGATCTTGCCCCTTAATTGGATAAAGCAGGTATTAAAAATGGATATTTTTTATTTCCACATATTCTCTTGTGTTAACTCTTTACTTGTAATTCTAACATTTTGAAGAAAGATACATGGTTTATGTTTAGTGTTGATCTTGCAGTGCTCCTACTGTGTTTGTGTGGTTCATTTTCTTTACAAAGTAAATCTGTGAAAAAAGAAAAATGTCTTTTTCAGATTACATTTTTCATTTTAGTTTTAGATTACAAATGTATTATTTGACAGCAGCTTTATATTTTGTTGTGTTTTATAAAAATGACCTTAATTTCAGGTGCAGGATATGGTAATACTGTGGCTTTGTAACCCACTGATGTTTCTCCAGCTTTATTTTTACCCTACTGCTTAATAAAGGTATGTTGTAAGCTATGGCTAGCATAAGTAAATGTTGTGTAATATTGGATTTTGTTCCAATACCACTTCCTGGTGTATTTGTTTGCTTCTATTTTTTTATGTTGAAGAGGTGCTTGAAGTATGATGCTGAGTTTGCCCTGTTTACCTGTGTTTCACTGAAATTTGTAATAAACTTTAACTTCCAATGTTGTTTTTTCTGTCTGGATTCAACCTGTGGGCAGTCTGATCTGGCACAGTTCATATATCATAGACCTCAGCCCGTCGAGTTCCTCCTCTTCTACCCATAATCCCTCACTCCTCAGGACTACCTCAGATCTCATTTGCTGCCTTCTCTGGTCAGCAGCTTGGTCAATTGCTTTGCCAAAGTTTATCCTTTTTTCTGGTGTTTAGTGTTTTTTTTCCCTAGGCCATCTATCCTTGTGTTTGTCAGTGTGGTTTCTTGTAGCTAGCAGATGATGATATTTTAGTAGGTAGAGTAGGTTAGGATAGGGATTAGGGTTGGATTTTGTTTTTAGCAGGCTTTTCCTGCTCATTGTATTTGCTCTTAGGGATAGTGTTTAAAGCTGTTTTATTGGTCTAGTGTATTCAGTATTAGACTTTGCAGTCAAACTTACTGACTCAGATCTTCTTAATTTTTCTTTCTCTTTGCTTAGTTGTGTTTGATAGGGTCTTTAGCTTTACTTTGTATTGGATCTGGGAAAGGGATTTGAAAAGTTTGTTGCTTGTGGGCACAAGCGACACCTCACAAGACAGCCATGACTGGTGCATATATTGTTTAGGGGTTGCCCATCTTGATTCCCCTTGTACCATTTGTGAAGGTTTCAGCACTCATGACATTAACAAGAGGAGGACCACATTGGTCTTGAAAGGACTTTTACAGCTTGGGGATTCTTCTTCTTCAGCTTCCTTCAGCAAGAGGGAGATGTCTGATCGGGGTCACAAGAGGGGCTCCAAGGCAGCTAGAGGAGGCCAGAAACATTCAGCTCCATTGTCTTCATCTGGTCTACTGGATCAGAAGGTTCCAAGACCATCTACTCTCCTAGTGACTTCAGCACTGTCGACTCAGACTCCTCAGAGCTGATCACCTTTGAAGCGATTGCAGTAAAGGCAATGTCTCCTGCTCTTAGTTTCCCTAGCCCCTTGTTATCCAGAACTACACCTTCAACTATGTTTTCCCTCTTTACTCCATCATCCCTGTCTCCGACACTAATCTACGCTTCTCCAGTTTGGATTGGCTCATCAAAGCCTTCGTCAGATAGGTGAACCTCCAAGCCTCTTTCTGTGGCTTTGTCTGTTCTATCGGTCAAGAATTTAAAACCCATGGGTCGCTTGTCGTATGTTATGATTGAAGAGAAAAAGGCAGGGTAGTTCATTTATATGCTTTATTATATAGAAACACACCAGAATGGATATCAGCAACATTAAATGTAAATGAACTGATTAACTGACAGTCCATTACATACATGCATGCTTACATCTCAACCGTTGTCTACAAAATGGCAGTCTAACTTGCACGTGCTCAGTATTTATACACATGTGCAAGCCCATGGAAAGCTTCTTTAAGGTGTACATACATACATACTGATCTACATCCTCCCTCTTTAGTGAATTGCCCACAATAAAATGACATCTGAAAAAGACATGCAATTATACAGACACTAAGAAATAAACACAACGTTCATGTCCACGTTGCTGTGCATCTGGAGCATGGTCTGGAAATGTGACCTGATCTAGTGATAGCAATTAGGACTGGGTTTAGCAACAGGGACAGTCATCAATTTCAGGAGCCTTGGGAATCTTCTTAGGAACAGGGATATTTGCTGGAATGTCCTCTGGAACTGGAACACTGGATAACTCACTGTTATCTAGAGTCTTTTTTAGAGACAAGATGCTGCAGTACAGGCTCGTTCACCGGTACTAAATGTTTCTGATTCCACCTAAACTCTACTCCTTGTGATTCCACAATGTAAGGTCTTGGCTCTGGATATGTACTTTTTATGACTCCAATCCGATCAAAATCTTTGGATTTCTGCATCCTCACTATCTCCCCTTCTCATAATGGATTGAGCAGTTTGCTGGACTTCATAGTAGGACTTCTGGGACAAAAGCCTTTTCATAAGTTGAGCTCTCACTGCTTTGTTGTTCTTAGCACATGGAACCAACAGATTGCTACTGACTGGTAGTGTGGTTCTGGTTTGTCTCGACAAAAGCCTTTGCACAGGTGTACCAAAGTGTTTTATCTCGAGGGATATTTCTGAGATTTAGGAGATTCAGAAAAGCATTACTATTGTTTCATTTTTACTTCTCTAATAACCGTTTTGCACTTTGAACTGCATGTTCTGCCAAACCATTTGAGTACTCAGGGCTACTCTTAGCATGAATAAAGTCCCATTCTTCAGCAAATCTCTTGAACTGCTGGCTTGTAAATTGTGTACCATTGTTAGACATAACTTTGTGCGGACTACCATGGACTGTAAAATGACGCTTCAGCTTAGTAATGACATTACTGGACGCCAGATTAGGAAGTAGGTCAATCTCGAACCAATTTGAATAAGAGTTTACTAACACCAAGTAATGTCGACCATTCCATTTGAAAATGTCTGTAGCTACTGTCAACCAAGGTAGTTCAGGAATCTGATTTAGCTGAAGTGGTTCTTCTGTTGATGTGGCTTAGTACTATTACATACAGAACAAGATGAAAGTACTCTCTCAATATCCTTTGACATAGAAGGCCAAAGTACTAGTCCTCTTGCCCTTGTTTGATAGAATCAGTTCCTGGGTGGCCACAATGCAAAATAGGAATGTTGCAAGGATTTTGAAACCATCACTTTTGGACTTTTCATGATGATACCATTGTCAAACAAAATCTCATCTCTGTAAGGAAACTAAGGTAGCTCTTCTACTGATCAACATTGCTTTGAAGGCCATCTTCAACTGATAAAGTGTTTGGACTTCTGAAGTATTGGATCTGAGGCTGTGTGACTTGTAAGCTCATCAAGATGTGTGGAAGAAAAATTTCTCCCTTCCATGACT
Organism: Protopterus annectens; assembly: GCF_019279795.1. Lineage (NCBI taxonomy): Eukaryota > Metazoa > Chordata > Ceratodontiformes > Protopteridae > Protopterus > Protopterus annectens. The sequence continues at coordinate 896,639,067 of NC_056734.1, read as the reverse complement.
TCAGAATCAAGTTTCTTGTGTTCATGTTTTCAGTGGTATTTCAAGGTGATCTGGATAATGTATCAGCAAGATAAAGGTGTTTGCCTTTTGTGTAGACAAGATTGAAATTATACAATTTCAACATCATGCAGTGCAATCTGGCAGGAGCTGTATGCATAGGCTTTCTCAAAATAGTGACTACAAGTTGGTGATCTGTTTCCATTTGAATTGGGCGGCCATTAATATAATCAAGGAACTTTGAACATGCAAAATACAATTGCCGTGAGCTCTTTCTCAATCTGTACATAACTGCATCTCGGTTTGGATTAGAGTTCTGGATGCACAGGTTACTTGGTCTACCCTCTTGAAGAATGACTGCCCCAAGACCAAACTTTGAAGCATCACAAGAAAGAGTTACTGGTTTGCAAACATCATAGTCTGGCAATTCTTTTTTTCAGGACATCAAATGCTCTTTGGTGGTGTTCTGACCAGGATGTATCTTTGTGTGTCAACTCTCTGAGTGGTGCTGAAAGTTGGCTCAAGTCTGGAATGAACTTGCCTAGATAGTTAATCATGCCAAGAAAATTTAAGGCTTGAGCATTGTCTGGAGTTGGCATTTCAAGAATTGCCGTTTGCTTGGAAGGATCTGGTTGTAAGCCTGAACTGGTAAACAAATGACCAACATAAGTAGCCTGAATTTGCACTTCTAAGGATTCAGCTTTAAGATTCACTTCATGTGCTCTTTCCAGAACTTTCTGTCATGCTTAGCTTCACTATTATCTCCTACTAGAATATTATCTACTGTAATAGCACATGGGTAACCAGAAAAAAATTGTTCCATGGCACGCTGAAAGACTTCACTGGCAGAAGTTATCCCAAATGGCTTCTCAAAAATCTATACCTGCCAAACGGAGTACTGAAAGTGGTTAGCAATGAGGATTTTTGGTCAAGCAAAATTTGCAAAATGAACTCTTTGCATCCAAAACAGAAAAAACTGTGGACTTTGGCATGATACCAGCTACTTCCTCAACTGTATACATCAGATGATAAAGGTCTTTTCAGTGCTTTGTTTTGTATTCTGATATCATCTGAGCTTTTCTTATGAGCTACCACCATGGAAGATGCCCATTCAGTCAGTTTGTCATCTGGACAAATCACACCTTGCTGCACCATTTTATTTAGCTCAGCCATGACTCTGTTCTGCATAGCTACTGAAACTTTCTGGGCTGGTCTGACAACTGGGCTGACTTCAGGGTCTAACTTCATGGAGTGCACAGCAGGGAGTTTGCTTAGTTTGTCTTTGAAAAGGTCAGCATAGGTAGAGAAAATAGACTGGGCAAAATTAGAACAGTGGTCTTTTAAGCTTACATGGTGGACTTGTTAAATGAAAGTAGTCCTATTTTGAAACTGTCTCTGAGACCTAATAATGACTGTATGCGCCTTTTGACTACTAAAATTGTAAGTCATAGCTGTTCATGAAAGCACTACTGAACCTTCGTCTTGAATTTCTTCACCACCATAAGCAGCCAGCTTTGCACACTTTGCCAAATGAAGCTTCACAGCAGCATATACTCCAGCAAATGTTTCTGCTGACATAATATTGCACTTTGAACCTGTGTCAGCTTTGAGCTATATGGGTCCTCCATTTATCTGAACAGTGCAAAATACTTCATTCTTTGCCCATATATCTACTGCATTGACTGTTTCATTAAACACAGACACACCATCGACATAAAAAAATAGTGTCACAGCTTTCTAAATGATCAACTTGTCCCTCTGAGTGTTCTCTTTCAATAAAAGAATGAGCCTGTTTTCATTTAAAAAAATCTTTGGAAATGATTCCACTTTTTACTTCTGTGGCATGGGTTAAGGAGGGCATGCATGGGTGTTAAGAATTGTATCCAGAGGCTATACAATTCCATTTTTGAAAACTCCAAATTACATTTCAAACATCTCCCAGATGAGCCAGCCCATCAGAGAAGGGATGAAGACATTGAAATTCAAAAGCTGTTAGAAAATAGAGACATCCAAGAGGTCCCATCAGACCAACACGGATCCAGGTTCTATTCATAGTTTTTTTGGTTCCAAAGAAAAACAAAGACCTCAGGCCAACTTTGGATTTGAGCAGGTTGAATCATTTTGCAATGCAGGCAAAGTTTTGGATGGTCACAGTGTAGTCCATTCCACCTGTCTTGAGGAAGGCTGACTGGAGGTGGTTGACTGACCTCAAGGATGCCTACCATAATATAAAGATTGCAAGGCATTCTAGGAGGTTTCTACACTTATGGTCATGTGCAAATCATTACCAGTTCAGAGCGCTGACATTTGGTCCCACCACCACCCCTCAGGTGTTCAGCAAGTGCATGGCTGTTGTGGCAGTCTGGCTCAGGCTGCAGGGATTCCAGGTCTTTCCATACCAGGATGACTGGAACCTTACCGCCTACATGAGGGCATTGTTAGTCAGAGCCAGAGACACCTTACACCAGCTGTGCAGCTCTTTGGGAATCAGTCAGCTCTCAGAAGTCCAGCCTTCTTCCTGTGCATACACTAGCATTCATAGGTTGCCACTTGGACACAGTTTCTCAGATTGTAAGGCTTCCAGTCTCCAGAGTATCAGCCCTGCTGAATGTAGCTCTTTCTTTTCTCTCTTGCCCCCCCCCCTCCAGCTTATCTTGTTTGCAAACTCTTGGGACACGTCGGCCACCATCTGCTTGGTTCCCCTAGCAAGGTACTACATGAGGATTCTGCTGTGGACATTTGTAGTGCAAAGGTCTTATCTGGCACATTTGATGGAGTCCACATTGTGATGACAGAGGTCTTTTCTGAATCAAATAATGTGGTGGTTGAAGTCTCCTTTGTTGTCCATTGGGACACTGTTCTTTCCCCTCCTCAGAGCATGGTACCAGTTAACACCTTTCTTCTTGGGTGGGTGGGGCATTTTAAAGGGAAGCCTGTCCAGGGGGTCTGGCTTGTTAAGAGGCCAATCTTCATTTCAGTGCCTTGGAGATGATGTTATGAGAGTCTGACAATAGGCTGTTTCATCTTGATGGTTTCTAGTTGCAGTGCACATCTCAGGGAGATCTAACATATTGGTAGAGAATTTGAGCAGGAACATTCTCTTTCCATACGAGTGGTCCCGGAATCCAAAAGCTGCCTCTGAGATTTTTTTGCAGTGGTACATCTCATGTTGCGATCTGTTTGCATCTCTGTCCAAAACCAAGAGCAGTATCTGTTATGCCGTAGTTCCTCCCCAGGGACGTTCTTCTGTATGCTTGGCCACCAATTCCTCGACCTCACTGATAATAAAGTTTCTTCAGAAAACCACCCATTGCAGAGCAACTGTAATCCTCATTGCCCCCTTTTGCCCTCATCGGGTGTGGTTCTTCTTTGGCCTCATATGATGTACCCTTGTTAGGTCCTGGATCCCATTCCAGATCTCATCTCTCACCTGGTGGGTCTGGATCCTCCCAACCTTCGGACTTTAGCTAACCAAATAGTTTCTTCAGTTCCCACAATGGCCCGGAATCCAAAAATTTCAGACAGAGTAGTGTGCATTTTGTCTTCTTCACAAAAGTTGTCTCCGCATAGGGTCTATGCCAGTAAGTGGAAATATTTTGTTTGTTGTGCTACCTCTAATGGTTTGGATCCATTTTTAGCCCCTTTGGATGATATGTTAGACTTCCTAGTGGAGTTGTTTTACTCTTGCTCCAGTTATTCAACTATTAAGGTGCAATCGGCACCTCTCTCTCTAATACCCACATTGGTAGGAACAATATGCCTTTAAGCAACTTTCAAAATTTCAAAGGCTTTCCTCAAGGGTACCTTTTTATTGCTTCCTTTCATCTGAGACCCTGTCCTTCCATGGGGTTTACTTTTCATGCTGAATCTTCTGCTATGGTTGATTTGAAGTTTTTATCTTTTAAGACCTTATTCTTGGTGGCAGTTACTTCTGCCGAGTGGTTGTCAGAGTTACAAGTCCGCTCATCACTACCTGCATAAAGACAGAGTTTCATTCTGCATGGATCCTTTTTTTCTCCTCTTAAGGTGGCTACAGAGAAGAATTTTAACCACTCCATTCATTTACCTGTGCTTCTTTCCTGAATTGTCCACCAAGGGGGAATACTTACTGCATTGCCACGATTTTCACAGACAATCAGGGTTTTATTTTAATAGAATAAAATCTTTCATAAAGTCTAAACAGTTTGTTTCCTTCTCCAAAGCCCAGTTGGGCATGCCAGTGTCTAAGGTCACTGTTTCCAAGTGGCAATCTTGATTGTATTACCTTTGGGTATAGTTTGAAAAGGAAAACCCTTGCAAGGTAGACCAAAAGGTCATTCTATAAGAACTATGGCCACTTCTACAGCTTTTTTCTCCAGAGCTACGTTGAATGAAGTTTGTGCAGCTGCTACTTTGGTGGGCCCTCACACCGTTGTGTTCCACTACAAATTGGGCATTCAGTCGAGGTCCAGAGATTCTTTTGGTTCCACCATATTGTGCGAATCTCCCTAGGGTTTCACATTGCTGGGGACTCTGTCCCACAGGTCGAACCCAGATGGAAAAGACAACATCTGATACGAAAGTTGTATACTTAACGTAATGATAGATCAGTGTGCTCTTTTTCTCTGTCCATCAGGTTCAAGCTTTCCTCCTTCCTGCCCACGCCATTGTGGCGAGTCTCTTGATAATGGGACAACTGAGCTTTAAGGGTTGTTTTCTTTCTGTGTTGGGGGCCTTAGTTTTTTCCAGTTGATGTTGACAGTTGTCAGTTTAGGTAGTATGGTGCAAACTAGATCTGAGGTATTCCTAAGAAGTGAGGGATTGTGGGTAGAGGAGCTGGAGCTCGATGGGCTGAAGTCTGAGGTATATGGCCAGTCTGTGATCAAAGTCAGACACTATAATCCATGGGTTGAACCAGACAGAAGGAGAAGTCATGGATCTGTTGTTATAGTAAATACATAACTTTTGTTTATACTTAAAATCTGATTATACTGTGTAACAGATACCTGTCAAATCTTCGAATGTTACATGGTCGAGACCAAACATTCGAAATTTTGAGTGCTCTAAGATGGACTTTCAATGGCACCGTATGGTGCAGATAGGGAGAATTTCCCTTTTCTGCACTGAAGTGCGGTCTCTGTGTTGGTATATTTAAGTAGGGCTTGTCCCCCTGCCTACACTGTTAAAGTGTTTTTTTCTGTGTTTTCTTTTTTTTTTTTTTTTTTTATGTTCGAACATCCAAATGTCGAACATTTGGTTTCGACCATGTAATGTTCGACATTTTGGATGTTCAAACACATTTAACATAGACCCTGTGTAACAGCTGTAGTCTTGTTTTAATGTGTGTTACACCCAGGTCATGATGGTATGTAGACCATCTCACCCATCCGAATAAAAAGTTATTAATAAATAAATAAGTAAATTGTTAATTTCCTTTGTCCCAGGGTTGCAGTATATTATATCATATATTATTGATCCATGTATCTGGACATAATCTAGCCATTTTCTTAGGTATCTGTGATCAAGAAGATGTTTCTTGGTTACAAAAAAGAATCTGTGTAAATGAAGAGGGAAAATGCGCTATTTCCAAATTTGAATAAACTGTACTACATTTTCCCCTACAGACTGCTCCAAAGATGTATCTTGATGAACAGTTGATAGCCATTTTGGATTCTACACCAGGAAAGTGCCTTCAGTATGCAGTAATTGAAGGTAAAATATCTATTAAAATAAGTGAGATAAAAGTATTTAATCTTATGGCTGCATAGGCATGCATTATTCAAACTTTTTGAGCCTTGTTGCTGCCACTGTTGAAAGCAAAAACTTGTTCCTAAAGTTGTTGCCTAATTGAGTATTATGGGGAATAAGTAAGCATAAAGGAATTATTATTTGCACTTAATTTTCAAACTAATGCTTGAATGTCAAAGGTAAATAAAATATTTATCTCTTGTATATGTAATTGTTTTGTTTTTTTCACATAAACCATGAAAAAAAAAGAATGAATTATATGAGCATTATGAAGTGTTTAACCAGAAGCGAATGCTGATAGTGTGTGCCATCCTTTGGATGAGCAATCCCTTGGATGAGATGTTTAAACCAAGGTCTTCCTGCCTGACTTGGTGGTAGTGCAGGCAATACAATAGGTCTCATGGCAGCTATCAAAAGAGAGTAGGGTAATTTTCTTGTTGCCCTGGGCATATTTCTTCTGAGTTACTTCATGCTTACCCTCCAATTTACTTGATTCCAAGATTGCTATAAACAGCTTTATGGCGCAGAGCAGTGATAATTATTATTGCCCCTTTTTGACACAAATTTGGTTCCCTCTGATTCTCACAGGATGTCTCCCTGACGTTTAGATCCAATCTTGGATCTTCTATCCCATCCCTCAGGGAAGCCTCACCCAGATCTCCAGAATCTAAAACTAGCAGCTTGTTTCCTCCAATTCCAATGATGTCTGTGAACCCTGCTTTGTCTCAGGATGTTGTAAGGATTCTATCCACATCTCAGAAAAACTCCACACAGAAGATCTAGAGCAGTAAATGGAAACATTTTGCTCCCTGGGCTACATATCATTAAAGCGATCTTCAGAAGCTTCAGATCTGATATCAATTTTCATTTTATCCTCAACTGATGGATTCAGATCTAATCCTTGGATCCAGCTTGGCTGGTACTAAAGCTCGTGGTAAGCAAAAAACTCTCGAGCTCCTCCCATACCTATAATGCACCAACCCTAAACTACCTCAAATCTTGTTTACTCCTTTTCGCAAAAGACGTGTTTGGCCTAGCACTTGAGCTTTCTAAGATGTGTCAATTTTTCTTCCTTGAAATCATCTAAAGCTTAATAATGTTCATATTTTATATAATTCTTCATTACCTTCTTACAAGTACATAGCTATCTGATTGCCATTGTTGGTAATTTCCCACCTTTAATGTGACCTATAATCTGTACAATTCAATTGAAAAAGAAACATATCTGTTAAGGGAAAAATATAAAAAAAAAAAAAAAAACATACAATAAGCTGGTTGCATAAGTGTGCACACCCTTAAACTACTACTTTGTTGAAGCACCTTTTGATTTAATTACAGCATTCAGTCTTTTTGGATACATACCTGCCATCAATTAAAGAGACTTTGATTAACCCTAAATAAAGTTCAGCTGTTCTAGTAGGATTTTCCTGACATTTACTCAGTTGCCTGCTACAGCAAAAGCCATGGTTTGCAAAGAGCTTCCAGAGCATCAAAGGGATCTAAGAAAAAGAAAAATAATCTGGTTCCACACAGCAGTGAAAATCAATATGTCCTTCATTGTAGTAGGTAAGCGCTTTCTCGGAATAACATCCGCTTCATCAGATCAACAAAGATAGAATAGCAGTTGCATTTTTAAACACTAAAACATCCAATCAAAAATCAGATAAAATGTGCATCATAGCTAAAAGCTATGTGATAAAATACATCTGTAGAATATATAGATCGTTAAAAAAAAAAATGAATAAAACAGACTAAATGAACAATATGTACTTAAAACTGGTAACAAATACAACAGTAAAAAATAATAAAAGATGGACTATTGAAACATATTTGATAAAATATTAAAAGAGTAATCAATGCTTTAATGGCTGTGCTTTAAGAAAGGGTTTCAGGGAAACTCTGTTGTTTAAACCAGGAGGTTTATCAGCTTGAAAGCGCAAAATCCATTTCTGTTCACTAGATTCTGTTCTATTATTTATGTCACCTTCTCTCTTGGTACTATGCAGAATCTCTAGTACCATAAAGCTAAATTTATGTTCTTTACCCTCTTTAGCTACATGTAGTGATAGTGCGCTGGTTTCTTTAACATTCCTGATATCACTAAGGTGTTCAAGTATTCTATCCTTAAACACCCGGTTCGTTTTCCCTATGTAAAATGAGAAGCAGGTAGTACAATAGCAAAAATAGACAACATTTTTTGTTCGACAATCTGCATAAAAAGTAGTATCTATCTTAAAACCCAAAGTGGGATGTGTGAAATGATTACCAATATGTATATGTGTACAGGCCATACAATTCCTATACATTTATGTGCCAAGTCTGTCAGATGTTATAATTGATTTAGTATTAAAGGATCAACAACAGAGCTGACTCTTAAGTGATCTATTATTTCTAAAAGCAAAATCTGGCTGTGTGTCAATGACCCCATTCAACTCATGTACAGTAGACAGAATATCCCAGTTCTTTTTAATAATATCACATGCTACATGCACATTACTGGCAAAGGTCAATGGCATCCTTAGTTTATTCCTAGAAGTATCAATGGAAGCATCACTTGAGAAAGTATTGTCAATATTATCCCTGTTGTTAATACTAGTGGGGAGGGGGCAAAAGTATGGCTGATCTATTTTTAAGTACATATTGTTCATTTAGTCTGTTTTATTCAAATTTTTTTAACAATCTATATGTTCTACAGATGTATTTTATCACATGGCTTTTAGCTGTGATGCACATTTTATCTGATTTTTGATTGGATGTTTTAGTGTTTAAAAATGTAACTGCTATTCTATCTTTGTTGGTCTGATGAAGCGGATGTTATTCCGAGAAAGCGCTTACCTTAAAGGACATATTGATTTTCACTGCTGTATGGAACCAGATTATTTTTCTTTTTCTTGTATTCTCTGGTTTTTGCATGTGATTTCTTATTTGGTTCAAAGACTGTTTTTGTTTGGCATCAAAGGGATCTCATTGTTGAACGGTATCAGTCAGGAGAAGGGTACAAAACAATTTCCACAGCGTTGGATATACCACGGAACACAGTGAAGCCAGTCATTAAAAAGTGGAGAAAATATGGGACAACAGTGACGTTGCAAAGAACTGGACGTCCCTCCAAAATTGATGAAAAAACTGGTCAGTGAGGCTGCCATGAGACATGCAGCAACACTGAAGGAATTGCAGGAATTTCTGGCAAATACTGGTTGTGTACTAAATACTACATGTGACAACAATCTCCCATATTCTCCATGCGTCTGGACTATGGGGTAGGGTTGCAAGACTGAACCCTTTTCTTACACAGAAAAACAGCCAGGCCTGGCTAAAATTTGCAAAACAATGTATCAAATCTCCCAAAAACATATGGGAAAATGTATTATGGTCTGATGAGACCAAGGTTGAACATTTTGACCACAACTTCAAAAGGTACGTGTGGCGCAAAAACAACACTTACTTATCACCAAAAAAACACCATCCCCACGGTGAAGCATGGTGGTGGCAGTATCATGCTTTGGGGTTGTTTTCTTCAGCTGGAACTGGGGCTTTATCAGGCGTCTGCTAGAAAGCTGAAGACGAAGAGGAATTTCACCTTTCAACATGACGATGACCCCAAGCATATATCCAAATCAGTAAAAGAATAGCTTCACCAGAAGAAAATTGGAATGGCCCAGTCAGAGCCTTGACCTAAATCCAGTCCAATCTGTGGGGTGACCTGAGGAGGGTTGGTGCACAAGAGATGCCCTTGCAATCTGTCAAATTTGGAGCACTTTTGCAAGGAGGAGTGGGCAAATATTGCCAAGTCAACATGTGCCATGCTGAAAAACTCCTACCAAGAAGACTGAATGCTGTAATTAAATTTAAAAGGTGCTGTGCACACTTATGCAACCAGCTTATTGTACGCTTTTTATTTTTATATTTTTTTCCCTAACAGATTTGTTTGTTTTTCAATTGAATTGTACAGGTTATAGGTCATATTAAAAGTGGAAAAAGTTTTGAAATGATTTATTGTGGTCTCATTTTTTTATATCACCAAAACCTGGCATTTTAACAGGGGTGTAAACCTTTTATATTGTGTGTGTGTGTGTGTGTGTGTGTGTGTGTGTGTGTGTGTGTGTGTGTGTGTGTGTGTGCATATATATATATATATATATATATATATATATATATAGAGATATATATATATATATATATATATATATATATAGATTGTGTGTGTGTGTATGTATGTGTGTATATATATATATATATATATATATATATATATATATATATATATATAATGTGTGTGTGTATATATAAAACGAGAACTATTTCTTAACCTTTGACTTTTTGTAGTTTCTAACATAATAGGAGAGAAAGGCCCTTCTTAATTTAAAAAATGCGTGAAGTGTGGGCACAAACTTCCACTATCAGATGCCCACACATTGTGTTCATTGGTTAGGGCCTCAGCATTTACAGGAAGATTGTTCCATATGTCATGGGTTCAACCCTAGAGGTATAGTTGAAAGGAAGAATAAGTTAATATTCAGAGGTTTATTACCATCTACCTTCGGAGATGCGATATCTGGGGCTCAGTCCCCCAAAGGTAAATCTAAACAGACAAAGCTTTCTTCTGCGAAGCCTTCTACGTCATCACCCTTGGCTTCGTAGCCATCTAAAAAATTACCTAAACTGGATCAGAGAAGGTTCCAGACTTCTCCCTCAGATCCGAGAAACACAAAAGCCATGGATCCAACTATCTCAGATCTGATGAAAAAACATTTGAATCAGACTACTTCAAGTCCTGTTATGGTGCAGGTCCAAGTATCCTTCTCTAGCCGTAACTCGTTCATCCAGAAGTTTGACGGAAGAAGGTATGTAAAGAATGATGCAGGAGTTTCATCTCTGTGCAGATTCAGATGAGTGGCTTGCCAGCTCCTATCCCCTCGGGTCAGGAGACCTGTCCATCAACTACACCCCCACTGCAACCTCCTCCTCTGATTCCTTCAGTGGTTTTAGAGTCCCTGGATCCAAGCATCCAGGGTCTGTCTGGCTTGGATATGAAAATAGGTTTATCTTCTTTTACCTTGAGTGCTCTGATTAAAATTTCTTCTGATCTGGAGAACTCTTGGAGACAAAGCTTCACTGTTGGATCTGAGTTGTTGGAGTCGACTCCAAAATTATCAGAGCCTCGACACTGGATAACTTGGCTCCAGCTTCCTCCTTGGGGAGATTGCCTTCAGAGTGGAGGAGGACTGCGGTCCAGAAGCTTGCCTTCTCAGCACCAAGGTCTTCTCTCTCTCTGGGGTGATCGGCCTTTGAGGTTGTGAAGAGAGCTTTCTCTGCTCTGACAGGACAGACTGATGTAACCCCCTCACATCCTCAGTCTTCTGCCCTGATGCCTCTGCACTTGGCACCTCATCATTCTGTGCCACATGGATAGCCAGTTCAAGATTTTCAGCCTTCTAAGCAGGATATTACAATTTCTTTTGATACCTCCGCAGAACACCCCATTGAGGAGGTCCCTAGAAAGAAAGTGCAAGAGGAAGCACTTGGACTCTCTACAAGAGCCGGTCATGGTTGATACTGACTTCGATGAAGGTGAAAGGTCCCCACAATCACCTCCAGAAGACCTATCTCATTTGGAGACATCCTTGAGATCCTAAAGGAGTAGTGGTTGGACCCCCCAGCAAACTTTCATCTGAGGCGTCTGTATTCTTGGAGGCTTTTGGTAATGGCCCATCTACCTCCTGGGTTACTCTGCCCACTGATGAGCTCAGTAAATCATTATTACAAGTTATGAAAACTAGAAACACTGTAGGGAACTCACTATACTCGCACCATGTCTCAAAACAACTTGAACAGACTTCCTCACTATATCCCACTACCAACCTAACTCAATTAAAAAAAAATACTTAAAAAACATTCAGATTCATGGCTGTGCTCATGCAACAGCCCAGGCTAGTTGTAAACAACGAATCCCCTCCCCCTATCTCAAAACATTCCCAATTAGTCATTGCTGTGCCAGCCTGATATTCTGCACCCTACCCTAGTACATCACCATATATCAGCAAACTCTTTTTCTGCTTCATACCCAAGTATGTTACCATATATACATTCCCTAATTAACTTCTTAGGACCATATTTTACACTGACTAACCAGCTTTATTAACGTCTTCTACTTACCTGCAGTATCCTCTTCTTTTTACCCTTTTCTAGCATCTACTATTATGTCATTACAAGGAAGCTGACATAATCTCTGGTTCCTCAATCATCATACCTAGCTACATAAGTACCCTTCAGTTAATTACTTCAGTACATTTCAACCAAATGTCAGGCTGCCCTTTGTCATCACCACTGCCAGAGCGGTTACTGGAAGTCTACCCATAAGAATGTTTCATTGGCAGCCAAGTTCTTATTAAAGGTTGGTCCTTAAAGGTGGAAGACACTGAACCATACAGTTGTCCTTGGCAAAGGTTGCTGATTTTTTTCCCCACTAGAACAGAAGGAGAAATTCCTTGTTTTGGAATATATTACTTTCTGGAATTTCTATGTATGTAGTTCACGAGATGCAAAAAAAAAAAAATGCTTTTTGCAAATTTGGGAGTGTAGCTGTTTTTTTGGCAATCTCACAAAATTTTAGATGCTTTGAGTTGGAATGACTGCCGATTTAACAAGACATGATAATTCCTAGTTGGCGCAGACAACTCACTCAAGCTGGAAATGACATGCCTACACACACTGTAAAATGTTATCCAACAAGTAATAGTGTACTATATTCTTGTTGTATTCCTGTCAGCATTTTCCTCCTTTCATTGTATACCATAGTCTGTTAAGCCTTTAAATTGTTTAACTATCCCTACATCATCTGTAAAAGCCTCACACCCTAAAATGGAAAGCTTCATTACACATTGTAAAAATGTTGAGCTAGAATCTGTTATTTTCATTTCTGTGTAGATATTTTCTCATGAACTGTTAACTTGCAAGATTTTTTTTTTTATATCCTGATAAAAGTTTCCTCTTTAAATTTTCAGACATTATCAAATACATGTCTCTGTTTGACAATAGTGCTTTACTATCCAGGATATTTTCTACTAGATGCAAGTAGCATAATTCACGTTTTTTTTTTTTTTTTGTGATGGAGCAACTGTATGTATGTTTACAGATAAGGCTTCTATTTGTACTATAAAAGCAATAGAAATATAAAAAATATTCAAAACCGTGCTGAGGCGTAGTGAGACAATTATGTGATGTGCATTCTTGGTTGGATTTGAGTGTATTCAGTCTGTTTTGACTTCTTTTATAATCTTGTTGCTGCTGCCAATTTTTAATATCGGTTGCATTTTTCAGTGTTATAAATGTCCGAGCATAGCATTATCCCATACAATTGCATTCAAAGGTGTACTTTGGCAAATTCATGTTCAGGTATGAATACTTAAGGGCAGATTATATGCTTAAAAACATTCAAGAGCAAAACAAGAAACACCATTTTATTTTGGCTCTGCACTACAGCTTTATAACAGCATCCTGATATTATAGCCATGGCGTATCACTATATTGCAGGGCAACACCAGAATAATAGTTAATGAACATTGTTGTTTGAATGCACAGGAGCAATACTGAAGCAGAATTTTGGCTGTTAATGAAAAGAATACTATGGCCTTGTCTACAGAGTTTAATTTTACCTTTGAAAGAAAATCATCTTCTAGAATCCAAACACAATGGCCATTAACTTTTTATTGATGAGCACTGTTCTGTATATTAATGTGACTGTACTGTATTTACAATTGTTAAGTTGACACATATCACTAAACAAAGAGTATACAATTATCAGGGCTAATAAGGATGCTATCAGGGAAAATATGTGAAGCTTTAAACTGTTGCCATGCAAAGTTGTTGTTTCACTGTCTGGGTACAATGCCCAAGTTCATTTTCTAAGGAAAATAATAAAGAGTTGGGGTTGGTGTATGCAGGTTTCCTGATGGGGATTGCTGTCTTTAGAATAGGGATTATTTTTGAGTATTGGGGGCTAATTTTGTGTTAAAGAATGTATTGATTTTGCGAACCTTTATTTGTATGTTTATCTTTTAAGGATTGGGAAGTATTATACAGGGCAGGAAATGTTTTTGTGCTGAATACTTGTGTACGCTTCATGATAAATTACATTCTGTTATTTGTATCTGCTTACTTCAGAAAAGGGCACTTTGCATTCTGACAGGGATTTCTGTGTTCTGCATGTGCTTTTACTTATGACAGGGGACTGTGTAGGGAAGTTTGTGTGTGTGCTGCTTGTAACTGGCAGAAGCTTTCCAGCAGCGTTTACCAGCAGTATGCCTTCTTCCTCAGCTACAGCATGGATACTTTCTGTGGTCCTGCTGATACTTACCCGCACAGCCTTTACCACCACTGTGAGCTTCAGTCCATCAGCAGTCGGTGGGTGACTCTACTGGCTGACCATTGTTCTTGGATCACTCACTGCTCCGGGTTCTTCTGGTGTAGTTCCTTCAGTCACCATGGACTGGAAGTCAACCACATCCTTTGCAGCTGTTCCAATGTCAGATCTGGGGTATGGGAAAAACATTTTCTTTGAGTCTGGGTGATACTATGGCAGGTTCTTTTCATGGTGGCTGGGGAAAGAGACCTCTTGCCAGGGGTGAATTTCCATTCCCTAGTCTGTCTTCCAGGGAGGTTCCTACAAAGAAGAAACAAAAGGCTAGACATTGCTCTTCAAAGGACATGTCTGTTCATAAAGATGATTTATTTACCTTAACCAGGAGTTTATTGCAGGCTGTTAGTCCTTGAACTCAGAAATTCTTGAGAGTGCCGTAAAGTTTGCTATAGGATTTTGACATTGACAGAGACAGGGCTGCTCCTCTTGGAGATTTCCAAGATCAGTACTCTGATTCTAGGGAAAGTAGGTCCTCTCTAGCTCCCTTGGAGGAATTTTCCTTTACTAAAACTATTTCCAGGTTGAATAATATATTTTGTATGATGGAATGAATGTTCCCCCCAAACTGAAGTGGTGATATATGTTCCTAAACGATCTGAGACGTACTACACCCATACTTCCTATTTTGGCAGCCTTGGAGGATATGTTAAATGTGGCCCGTAATAACCACAACTCTTCACCTTTAGTCCCTAAAAAGGCAGACCTTTATAAAGTATTTCAAGCTAACAAATTCATGTTTTCTCATCTTATATATGATCCTAAAGCCATTTCAACCTCTTCACCATTTGTAAACAGACTTTTAATCAATGCTAGCCTTTTTCCTGTGGTTAAAGAAGATAAGGTATTTGACAGATTTGAAAGATAATTTTCTCTTCTACTTTAGCCTACTGAACTGTACAGGTTGAGGGAATGGTTCCTCATGAGGAATTTGCTCTTTAAATTCTATTATTTCTCATTCGTTTCAAGTGTCTAAATATGCCTTGAAGAGTGTGTATGATTGTGCAGATACTGTGTCTAGGGCCACTGCTACTGCTTCAGTTTTGAGGCAGTATGCCTTGGTACAAAACAGAAAGTTTGCTGATGAAGTAACTTCTGAGATTTTAAACTCCACTTTAGATGAGGAGGTTTTGTTTGGACCTTGTGCTGTTCAGGTCATCAAACAAGAAAGAGGGGAAGTTACTTCATGGACTTTCTAGGATTTCTCAATTCCCTATTACAAATCTGACAAATTCTTTACGCCCTTTAAAAGATAAAATAAAAAATCCCTGCCACATCAGGGCAAACAAGGAAGAAAAAAGTGATGGCAGGAGGGCAACAAAATGAGCAGAATCATGGATCACTTTCAGGAAAAAAGAGCAGATCTCAAGGTCTTCAGAATGGTGCTGACAGCGCTTCCCACCTCTCTGCTCCAGTGGCTGTCAGGAAATTCCTTCCCAGGCGTCCAACAAAACAGGGTTATTTCCTTATGTTCTTTGATACTTGCTGATCTTCAGAGACTTGGGAACTTTCAGCAAACTGGGAAGAGGCTTGACTCAGAATGTTTCTGGTTCCAAAGAAAGAACTTTCAATAGAGAACATTTTTTTAGATATTTCTATTTCTCATCCTGTTTTGTAACAGTAAGAAAACTCAAAATGTTGACCTAGTGTGGTGTTACACCACATCATTCCTGCCTTGAGTTTATAATAGTACGACTTATTAGACCTAAAGTATGCTTATTATCACATCCTAATAGTCGTAGGCTTCAGGAAATTTCTCAGATTGTGTGTATATGTGTGTGTGGCTCTTTGTATTTGTCTTCAGCTCTAAGGATGTTTATAAATTTAGAAATTATCTAGCTCTGGTAATAGCTCATTGCAGACTGCAGGCATTCCCATATTTCCTTAGTCAGACAACTTGTTTATCTTTGTAGAGGTCTTTTTGCAAGGTGTCAGGAGTCCTTAACATGAGTTTCTCTCTCTCCGCACTTGATCTGTATTTCCAGGTAGATATTCAAGACTCTCCCTTGACACGTTAATACTCGCAAGATTGTGTTTCTAGGACTGCCTTATAGACACTTCTCTGCCAAAGGTTTTTTCCATACCCAGGAAAAGTGGACTTTTATCTGGAAACTTTCATGAGAGCTTCTCCAGTCAGTCTCAGATGGCTATAACTGTACAGGTTGAGGGAATGGTTCCTCATGAGGAATTTCCTCTCTAAATTCTATTATTTCTCATTCGTTTCAAGTATCTAAATATGCCTTGAAGAGTGTGTTTGATTGTGCAGATACTGTGTCTAGGGCCACTGCTACTGCTTCCGATGTTCTTCATTCCACATTGCTGCAGTCCTAACTATTGGGTAGTCCGCTGTCCCAGTCGGCCCGAATACCAAAGTATATGGCTGACGTCGGTCAAGGCGCATTAGACTGACGTCAGTACGTCAGGGTACTAATGCGCATGACCGACGTCATATCCTCAGTCTTTTTTGCCGCATGGTCCGATGCAGAAGCAGTTTTGCGAGTGCAGGTTGGCGTTCTGAAAATTTCTGAAGTCAGAGTTTCAGACCGAATCAAAGTTGGCTAAGTACCCGTTGGGAATATTTTGGTTTTTCTTGCCTCAGTATTTAACCGGATGTCAGAAAAAGTGAATAACTGTATTTCTTGTGGGAAACAGATACCTCATAGGGATTACCATACTTTGTGTATACCTTGTTTAGGGCCTGAGCACGGCGTTGTTGGATGCCGCTCTTGTGCTAGATTTAACAAACGCACTATTAAGAGAAGGTTAGACTGTGCCAGGTTAGTTTTTGGGAAGCGTTGTAATTATAAAATGCCGTCGGATGCTCCGGCCCGCTTGCCAAAACAGCGCAAGGACAAAGCAGCAAAGCCTAGAGTGGAAGAACCGACAGTCCCGGACGACGGTTCTTTAGAAGGCTCAGTGGAGCCGGAGGTTCTGCCAGGAGTTTCTTTGGAGTCTCAGGGAGAGACTTTACTGTTACAGGATGTGTCCTCTCAGGAAGTAGGCCAGGCTGAAGGGGCTTCTCAGGTGGCTGTTCTTCCCTCTCTTCCTAAGGTGGTTAGAGCCTCCCTTCTGTTTCCAAGGCTTCTTTGAGAGGCAGGCCAAGTTTAACTTCAGTGGGGGTTTCTCCTAGTGCTTCAGGGTCTTTGCCTAAGAAACATATGCTTAAAATGGCAGAGGATTTGATTACTATGATTAGAGGTTCTATGCCCTCCTGATAAGAGGCCTAGGGTGGAACCTGAGTTTGAGAGTTTTGAGCAGTGTTCGGAGGCTTCTGAGTCTTGCTGAAGACTTGCAGGAGTATCCTCCTTATTCTGATTCTGATGTGGATGATTCTACTCCTTCAGCTTCTCCTCCTGAGGATTTTTCATTTTCAGAGACTCTGCATTCCATGAGGGAGCATTTTAAATGGGAAGGTCAAGATTTCTCTGATTCCAGGAAAAGGCTTAGGAATTCTTGTTTTACCCCAGCATAGGCCTTTAGCTATACCTCCTGTTCTGAATGTGGTGGAAGATGTTTTGCAGAGGCTTCCCTGAATCCTGATTCTTTGCCTCCTGCCCCAGTTAAACCGGATAGGTACTATAGGGTGCCTGAAGCTCATAAGTATCTTTTTAAGAGTCCTAGGGCAGACCCGGAAACTGTTTCTCAGGGGCCTAAAGGTGTGAAGGCTTCTGTTGTTAAAAATCCTGTCCCTCCTGATAAAGAGGCAAGGGCTTTGGATAGATGGGGAAAGAAAGTGTATACTTCTTCCACTTTAGCCATGAGGGCGTTGAATTGTCAGTTTCACATGTTAAAATATCAGAATTATCTCCTTTCACAATTGAAGTCTAAGGTGGATGCTCTGGCAGAAGGTATTGAGTGTAAAGAGTTGCAGGATTTAGTTCATGTGTCTGAACAGGTGGGTAAGCATTCCTTGCAGTGTGGTTTTGATGCTGTGCAGGCCTCCTCGAGGGTGGCTGCCACGGGTTCTGTTCTTCGAGGCACGCCTGGTTGAGGGATCAGAATTTAGCTGAGCATGTTAAGACAAGGATTTTGGATGCTCCTTTACAGTCTGATGTGTTGTTTGGTTCGCCTGTGGAAGCAGTTTTAAAGAAAATGGAGGACAAGGCTAAGTCTATGCAAACTGTTAGGATTTTTGCAGGTGCAGCCTCCGAAGTTTAGTAGAAATTGGCCTACTAAGGGATGGACATATCCTGCTTATGATTCCCAGTCTAGGGGTAGGTCTAGACGTGGTAGGGGCAGAGCTCAAGGTTCTTTTAGGCCTAGAACAGGAGTTCATCTGCTCAGACTTCTGGTGAGGCAGGGGTCAGTCCTTTCGTAAACAGACCCAATGACCTACCTTTTCAGCTGCCAGTACATTCTCGCCTGGCAGCACCTTTGGGAGGAAGGCTGGCTCTTTTCCAAGAAAATTGGGATTTAATTACCCAAGACAGATGGGTTTGGGATATCATTCACCACGGTTACAGGTTTTATTTCCATACCTTGCCTCCTTTCAAAGGCATGCCAGACATTCCTCCTCTACAAAGAAAAGAGGCTCACAAGCAAATTTCTCTGTTGCTCCAAATAGGGGCCATTCAGCCAGTTCCTGTGCCAGAAAGGGGCCTAGGATTTTATTCTCGCCTGTTCTTAGTACCAAAGAAGGGGAACACGTGGAGACCAATTTTGGATTTATCTATCCTCAACACTTATCTGGACATTCCCAAGTTCAAAATGTTGGCGTTACAACAGCTTTACCTCTGCTGGGCAAAGATCACTGGATGGTAACTTTAGATCTCAAGGAAGCTTACCTTCATGTGCCTATCAGACTAAGTTGCAGGAAGTATCTGCGTCTTCGAGCTGGAAATTCTCATTATCAGTTCTCTGCATTGCCCTTTGGCTTATCTACTGTGCCCAGAGTATTCACAAAGGTTCTGACTCCAGTGATAGCTTACTTCAGGCTAAAAGGAATTCAAATCTATCCTTACTTGGACGACTGCCTGATTCTGGCTCAAGAAAAGGAAGACCTTTTACAGCATTTGGAATATGTGATAGCAGTGCTAAGATGCCTAGGGTATTCTGTGAACGAAATAAAGTCCAGTCTAGTACCCTCTCAAGACATGTGCTTTCTGGGTGTGAGACTGAATACAGCAGCCCAGATGGCCTTTTTAACCCCGGACAAACAAAAGAATCTTTCCAGTTACTTCCATCAACTATCTCTTCAGTCCGGGCTGACTGCAAGGACAGTCCTTCAAGCCTTAGGGTTCATGGCATCTTGTATTCTGGTGCTTCCCAATGCCAAACTGCATATGAGGAAGCTGCAATGGTATCTCAAAATGTATGGACGCAGCACTGCCAGGATTTGGACACTGTCATTCAAATAATACCTTGCATTCAAAAGGAATTTTGTGGTGGGCTCAGGAATGTCACCTAAACAAGGGACTCTCTGTGACCCGGCCAGAGGCGAGTCAGATTCTAACGACAGATGCCTCAGACATTGCTTGGGGAGCTCATCTAAATGGAAAGTGGATACAAGACAAGTGGCCTGCCAGACTACAGCATCTACATATCAACATGAGAGATGTTAGCAGTCCAGTTTGCATTAATGGCTTTCAAGGAGTTACTTCTTCCAGGGCAGGTGTTGATTCTAACAGACAACACAACTGTCATGTGGTACATCAACAAACAAGGGGAACACATTTTTACCTGTTGTGCAGGCAAGCAATGATTTTATGGGAGACTGCGCTCAGCTTGCAACTAACTCTTCAGGCAAGGTTTCTGCCGGGAGCACAGAACTCCTTAGCAGATGTGTTAAGCAGACAAATCATGGATCCCCACGAGTGGAAACTGGATCTTCATGTATTTCAAAATTGACAGTGTCATGGGGAACTCCAGACATAGATCTGTTAAGCTTCTCCACAATACCACCAACTGCGAAAGTTTTGCAGAAAGAGATTTCATCACACAGCTTGGAAAGTGGATGCTCTTTCTTTCAGTTCGGGTAATCTTCATGTGTATGCCTTTCCTCCTCTGCCTCTTCTCCCAAAGGTGCTCCTAAAGGTCAGACAAGACAAGCCAAGGATGATTTTAATAGCTCCAGATTGGCCTCGGCAACACTGGTACCCATTACTGAGGAGTCTGGTAAGGAAGCCTCCATGGCCTTTACCTTTGATTCCACACCTGTTGTCTCAGAGGGACGGTCACCTACTCAATGTCAAGCTTCATTCTCTTCATCTAACAGCCTGGCATATTCTGTTTTGAAACACAGCAGGTCTCAACTTCCTCAACAAGTTTTAAATGTGATTATGGAAGCCAGAAGACCTAGTACAAGGAAAGTGTACATGAAAAATGGAAGAGATTTTATTTTGGAGTGCAGCAAACAATTTGGAGATTTCTGAGCCTAATTTGAGTGTGGCTCTTCAATATCTTACTGAGTTATTGGACAAAGGTTTGTCTTTCTCTTCCATTAAGATTCATGCTGCAGCAATTTCAGCTCACTATGATTGTGACCCACCATTGTTTTCATCCTTTGTTCAAGCAATTTCTTAGAGGGGCAAAGAATATAAGACCCCCGTAGAGCTCCTACTCCTGCTTGGGATCTCAATTTTGTGTTGGAGAAACTTACTCTACAACCTTTTGAGCCTCATGACTACTGCTGAATTGAAATAGTTGTCATGGAAGACTGCCTGTTTGTTGCCCATTTCTTGTGCAAGAAGGGTTTCTGAATTGCAGGCCCTTATGGCGGTAG
The DNA here is from genome assembly GCF_019279795.1 of Protopterus annectens. NCBI lineage: Eukaryota > Metazoa > Chordata > Ceratodontiformes > Protopteridae > Protopterus > Protopterus annectens. The sequence goes on along the minus strand of NC_056734.1, from coordinate 896,618,206 downwards.
AGCCTTTTTGATTTTCATAAGGATAGGGTATCATTACGTACTAATCCTTCCTTTATGCCTAAGGTGGTTTCTAGTGTGGCTTTAAACCAAACTATTCATTTGCCTACTTTTTATGCAGATCCCCAAAATAAAGGGGAAAAAATTTTGCACACTTTAGAAGTACACAGGCAATTGCGTTATTATTTAAGCAGGACTAAGGATTTTAGGCAGTCTCAGCAGTTGTTTGTTTCTTTTGCTTTGAGTTCTCAGGGCAAGCCTGTGTCAAAACAAACTATTTCTAAGTGGATTGGGTTTTGCATTGCATTTTGTTATTCCCATCATGGCAAGGAGATTCCAGCTGGGATTAGGCCTCATTCCACTAGGGCTACTGCCACTTCAACAGCATTTCTAAGGGCTGGCAACTAAGGATATTTTGGAGGCAGCTACTTGGAGTTCAGTGCATACTTTCTCTAAGCATTATCACCTTCCTCTCTACTCTAAATCTAGGGCTGGTTTTGCCACAGCTATTTTGCAAGGCATGTTGTCAGCTCCTGCTTCCTTATGATTTGCCAGCCTCCCTTATCTCTGCTTTGGGATTCTACCCAATAGTTAGGACTGCAGCAATGTGGAATGAAGAACATAGTACAGTTTTGTACCTACCATAAATGTAGATGTTCGAGGATCCACATTGCTGCAGTCCAATTTACCCACTCTTCTTGCGATCTGTGTTTAAGGGTGGTTGTGTAGGTGAGGTTATACTCTGGTAATTTTGTATATATTGTACATATTTTTGGTGCAGGAATGTTTGGAGTTTTTGGTTTTGGCCTTGTCTTTTAGGGTCTTCTGACATCTGGGGCAAGAAAAGACTGAGGATATGACGTCGGTCATGCGCATTAGTACCCTGACGTACTGACGTCAGTCTAATGCGCCTTGACCGACGTCAGCCATATACTTTGGTATTCGGGCCGACTGGGACAGCGGACTACCCAATAGTTAGGACTGCAGCAATGTGGATCCTCGAACATCTACATTTATGGTAGGTACAAAACTGTACTTTTTGAGGCAGTATGCCTTGGTACAAAACAAAGTTTGCTGATGAAGTAACTTCTGAGATTTTAAACTCCACTTTAGATGAGGAGGTTTTGTTTGGACCTTGTGCTGTTTAGGTCCTCAAACAAGAAAGAGGGGAAATTACTTCATGGACTTTCTAGGATTTCTCAATTCCCTATTACAAATCTGACAAATTCTTTACCCCCTTTAAAAGATAAAATAAACAATCCCTGCCACATCAGGGCAAACAAGGAAGAAAAAAGTGATGGCAGGAGGGGAGCAACAAAATAGCAGAGATCCTTTCAGAAAAAAAGAGCAGTCTCATTCTTCAGAATGATTATGACAGCACACCCCCCCCTGCCCCCACCTCTCTGTCCCGGAAATTGGCTGTCAGGGAATTCCTTCCCAGGCGGCTAACAAAACAGGGTTATTTCCTTATGTTCTTTGATACTTGCTGATCTTCAGAGACTTGGAACCAGCAAACTGGGAAAGGCTTCGACTCCAGAATGTTTCTGGTTCCAAAGAAAGAGCTTTCAATAGAGAACATTTTTTTAGATATTTCCTTTCTCATCCTGTTTGTAACAGTAAGAAAACTCCAAAATGTTGACCCTGTGTAGTCTGTTACCCATCATTCCTGTTGAGTTTTATGGTAACATTAGACCTAAAGTATGCTTATCACATCCTAATAGTCGTAGGCTTCAGGAAATTTCTCAGAGTGTGTGTGTGTGTGTGTGTGTGTGTGTGTGTGTGTGTGTGTGTGTGTGTGTGTGTGTGTGTGTGTGTGTGTGTGTGTGTGTGTGTGTGTCTCTTTGGATTTGTCTACAGCTCTAAGGATGTTTATAAGTTTATAAATTATCTAGCTCTGGTAATAGCTCATTGCAGACTGCAGGCATTCCCATATTTCCTTAGTCAGACAACTTATTTTATCTTTGTAGAGTCTTTTGCAAGGTGTCAGGAGTCCTTAACATGAGTTTCTTCTCTCCTCACCAGTCTGTATTTCCAGGTAGATATTCAAGACTCTCCCTTGACCGTGTCGCACAAGATTGTGTTTCTGGACTGCCTTATAGACACTTCTCTGCCAAAGGTTTTCCATACCCAGGAAAAAGTGGACTTTTATCTGGAAACTTTCATGAGCTTCTCCAGTCAGTCTCAGATGGTTATCTAGCAGGTGACAAAGGGGGTTATACCTAATTTTGTGAGTTTAACAGAACCAGAGCGGGGTATTGTGTTGAATGCTTTGGTCAGGTCGAGGTAGGGAGTATGCAGCATTTTTCCCCTTTTTCAAATAAGCCCATCAGGTTGGTACGCATGTCCTACTTTTGACAAAGCCAAACTGGGATGGATCCAGTGTCTGAAGGTTACCTATGTCATTGTTTGTCATTTATGTGATAATTCCTTCCATGACTTTGCAAATGAGACTGGTCACTTATTGGTATGTAGTTTCCCAGGTATGTAGATGGCCCACCCTTGTGTAGAGGGATGCCAGTTGCAGTCCTCAATTCACTTCACATGAAGCTGTCTGGAGGCTGCAGTTAAAAAATACTAGTTGCCCTGACCAGTTGTGTTTTCATACTATGTAAGAGGCATCCTGGTATATTATCAGGGCCCATTGATACAGTGTTTTTGGCCTTGGAGAGTGCCTTGAGGACCTGTTTCCCTAGTGATAGTTGGGGATTTAACTTTAGGGGTATTGGGGGATGTTGGAGGGGAGAGGGGTTGGAACGGAATTTTTGGCCAGTAGGTTTGCTATATCCACTGGCCCTGTATAAGTCTTCCATTTACAATTAATTTGCTGCATTGCTTTGTACTGCCTTTGAGGCTAAAGAAGGCCGTGTGGTTGTCCCTTGGTCTGGGAGGCTATCTTTGCCTCTATCTTAGCTTTGGCAGTCTTGATTTGCCCCTAAGTTTCTTGTTTAGGTTGATAAGGGAGATTATGCCTCACTGGGCACTGCACATCTTAATTTTTGTCATGATTTTCTTTTGTTATGCGGCTGTTAACATAATTGCACAGGGATTTTGTGAGCAATTCAGCATAGGCAGTGGTGTTCTCAGAGCTGGGGGGGAATTGAAAATTTGCCAGAGTATCACTTAATAAAAGGAAGTTAGCTTTTAAATAATTAAAAGTAGGAGGGCTTGTTGGGTCCCAGATTTTAATTTCATTTCAAAGGAGACTGCTTTGTTGTCTGACCTGACCAATGAGCTCATTGCATTAGGAGGAGTGCAACGTTTTCCCATGTTGGCGAGAACCAGGTCAGAGATGTTATTGCTCCTAGTGGGCAGGGGGACTGTCTAGTCCAAAGTGTTTCTGTTTACAAAATCCATGAATCTCTGGGCCTGCATATTTGCTGCTGTTTGATTCCCAATTAAAGTCCTCCATAAATAAAGTATTGGGTTGAACGGGGAGTGCCTTCAGTGCATTTAAGTAAGAGTTGTGGGTCTTCTAGTTCATATATGGGGATCTGTAGCTTGCAAGGGTACTGTATGGGAATTTGTCTGTGGTAATTTGGACATGGAGCATCTCAAGGTAGTCCTATTGCTTCACCAGTCTTAAGGTGTGCTTAGTCTTGATGAAAATTGAGACTCCTCCACCTTTTGTTCCTAACTGTGCAGTAGCTGATCGAAATGTGTGTAAGGCATTATAGCCATGCACTGCTGAGGTGCTCTCTGTAGGTCTAAATGATGTATCCGTAACTACACAGATGTCAACATGCTCCAGGGTGAGAAGAGCTTGCAGGGATAGGAGTTTCTTGGTGTAGACCATCCAAGGAAAAGCAAAGTGGGCTGTCAACTATGTCTTCCCAGGCTTACAAATATTGTACCCCCTTGGAGTGACACCAAAATTTAAGGCAATTAATAAAGTCAAATTTCTGTTTATTTTATGGTATTATAGTTGGAGAAGGTAGAATACTGCCCAGTACTAGGCTCAGACCATCCTGGAACATGCAGTCTATGAGCTCCAACATGCCTGTCTTCATATAGTACAGGGAGGTACGTCTCTGGTCATTTACATACACATGGACTTGGAGTCCTACTGGTATTTGTGGTTCAGTGACCTGAGTGTGTGTGAGTTGACCGATCCTGGCCCCAGATAGGCAACTGACTGTGACTCTCTCCTTGCTCATCCTGGTGAGTAGGATGTCTCTTGTTGAGAATGGATTCTCCTATTATGGCCAAAATATTGGGCTGTGAGGTGGTATGTCTTTTAACCTTAGAAGATTAGGAATCATGAGATGGCGCAGTAATGTGGCTTGGTTGGTGTTGTACTTCTAGTGCTTTTGAGGTTGCTGAGGAGACTTGTTATGAATTCAGCATCTAGGAGGTCTTTGTGGTTTAGGAAAACAGAATGACACCCTCATATCCTTGAAGGTGATCCTTGATTGGATGTACATCTATAAAATTCCCTCCCCCAGTCTGACCTCTTTTGTCCTCCTGTAAGTTTAATGTGCTCTATGAGAATGAGTGTTGTAAGGTGCCCGCTGAGGATGAATTTTGGCAGGGATGGTCCATAAACTAACTCTGCTTTGTAATTCCTGTGATCCAGTGACCTGTTGGCCTATTTTACAATTTTGTTTGTTCTGTTACTTTTTTCTTCCTCCTTTTCATACTTTTAGTTTATTAGACGCTTGTTTCAGTACAACCAATTTATTCACAGTCCTCAAAAACGTATAAAGGCAACCGAAAGCCTCGTCTTGCAAGTGCAATCTGAAAAGGACTCAGGAGGCCAAACGCATGTTGATTTAAAGGCTGTCTATCTTACTTGCTTGTGATGTCACTCTGGTAACTGCAGTCTGAGGCACTAGCAGATGCTTTGATTCTAAGACTTTGTGGATGGTGTCTGCTTACTTACAAATGTTTAGCTCTGTAAGAAGCCTTTGTTTGGCTATTTGAATCTCGGAATTTCCTAACTTTTCTCTAGGCTTTCTGTCAGTGTTGTCTTCTTCCTCTTCTTTCTGTTGCTTCTGTCTGGCCTGCCTTCTCTTGCTTCCTGCTTCACTTTGCCCCAACATTCTGTGCTGGCTATCTCAGTTTTATTACATCTTTGAGCTGTATAAAGAGTCAGCTGAGTAGTCCTTTCTTCTCCTCCTGAAAAGTGCCTTTGGAGGTTGCTGTAAGCCTTTTCAATCTGAATTATAGAGAGAATATTTCTTGAAGCCAGTGAAAGTATTGTCAGTGTGATCCTTATTGTCGCAGTTTTTATTTATTATTTATTTATTGCAGTTGGTTTACCAGGATAGTCCATTGGGCCTTGAAGAACCGTTTTTCTTTGGAGTCCTGGGAAAAAAAGAACAGAAAAAACAGAAAATACATTAACATTTGATAGTTTTTGTAATTTTTAGATACATTGAACTAGCAAAACATAATGATGTAACATGATGTAAATTGGTAAAGCATTATAGTACAATCAATTGAACAAACAGAATAATGCACATTAATGAACACATAGAAGACACACAAGGTGAAGGTGGTAAATTAAGGGCATTTAGGGGAAGTTTATGGGGAGAGACAATGGTGAGTGGAAGACCTTTGAGTGGTGGCCTAATTAGCAATTTTTATTATAGCATGAAGAGAGCTGTTTTTTGATGACTGAGGAAGGGTTAGTAGCAGGGCAACATAGATAGGGAGGGGGATGAGAAAGGGAAGTAGAGGAGAGAGTGATTCTAGTGGTGGATGTATTTTAGTATGTTTGTCTATAAAGCATGCCAATTGTTTTTGTTTTTTTTTTGATGTTTTGTAATTTTAGTTTGAAGTTTTAAGTGGTTGTCGATCTGAACTCAGTAGTTTTGTTTATTTGACTATTAAGAGAGGTAAGTTATTTTGACTGGTAATTAAGAATGAGTTCATGTTGGGGGTTGGAGGGTGGATTTGTGGGTTAATAATGATTTGGTGCATTTTGATTGCGATATTTAGCTAGATTTAAGCTTTCATTGCTTTTTGTAGAAAGGGAGCAGTGGAGGCAGAGTGTTTAGAGTAAGAATGTTCAGATAGATGAGAGTAGAGAGAAAGGCATAGGATCTTCAATTGGAAGGATGGATAGCTGGAAGGAAGCTGCATTGCTATATTGAAGAGTGGGATCCCAGTAAGGAGGAGAAAGTGGAACTCCTTAGGGGTGGGTTTAGGGTGGGGAAGTTGCTTTTTTCCCACTTAGAAGCTTGATTTTTGTTGGAAAGTGAGCTATGAGAGTGAGTTCAAGAGTAAGAGGATAGGTAGAGAGTGGGAGTTGAGGTTAGAGTATGGGGTGTTTAGATAGTGAGCGGCTTGTGAAAGATCATTTAGGAGAGGAAAAGGTTTTCATTGGTCTGGGTGCTGTGGAGCCGATTTGATTGAAGGATTAGAGAGGAATTAGCTCATGGTGGTGGGTGAGGCAGTCATGGTGCTGTGATTAGGTCTGAAGATTCAATTGGTGTCAAGTGAGGGAGGAGGAGTTGGTACTGTATGTTATATTTAGTAGAGTTGTGGGATGGGGACATTTTGGCTGGTTGAGGGTATGGGTGCTTGATGGGGATGTGAATTTTGTGTTAATGGAGATATGATTAGCTTCTCCTTTTGGCAATTACCTATTTGAAGGGGCTTGGGATATTAAGATGAGCAGTATGGCGGAGACTTTTCTGCAGCGATGCTATGAGGGTAAGAGATGGGGTTACAGATACATGGTGGTAAGAGGTTTCAATTTTTGAAGGACATTGAATTGGTGAGGGGAAGAAAAGAGAAAGTTTGGTTGGTATGGTGTTGAATGTTGGGGTGGTATAGATGAGTGGGGATAGTGTGTGAATGTGGGGGTAGTATGGATGGGTGAAGGAAGAGTTGGTGTGGGGTGGGAGATACAGGGGGTAGGAAGAAGGAATATAGGGGGAGGGTGAGAGTGTAGATATGTTTAAAGTGGGGTGTTAAATGAGGGTATAAATAGGAGATTTGAAAGGAGGGAATAAAGGAATCAGGAAGTATTAGGGGAGGAGGGTGGAGAGTTATTGGTTTAATTTTTGGGGTGAGAGGTTTGGGTTCTTCTTTTGTGATAGGATGGGGTGTTTTTGAGTTTGTGTTGGAGAGTAGAGTGTTAATTTTAGGTAGGTTTTGAGGAGTAAGAGTTTTGTTTTTATTGGCGGAGGAGCGTATGAGCTTTTAAGAGTAAGTTTTAGTGGTGTTTTATGCTTTTTATTAGGGTTTTTTGTAAATGAGATTTTTTAGAAAGCCAAGGGTGGTTTTGGTAGATTTATTTTTTTTTTTAGGTTTTTTTCTCCTTAGAGAAATTGAGAATTTTGTTTAGTAAGAAAAAAGATGAGAAAGTTTAGACTTTTTAGTCTTAGTCTAGTGTTTGAGGACCGGTGAGGTCTAGTTTTAGGTAGTGAGTTGGTTAGGTGTTGAGGGGTTGGTACAATGGATAGAAAGGATGTTGTGGGTTGTTGGTCTGATTGTAAGGATAGGGAAGTTGGAGGTGTGTAAGGGGTCACCTAGGTGAGGAAGTGGATGCCTAGGAGGGTGGTATAGTGGTGGGGAAGTGGGAGCCTTGTAGAACCCAAGCATATCTCCATTTAGGGGTGGGATTGAAGGGGGTCGGTTTCAGACTAATTGTTTTAGAAAGGTGGGAGAGATGATATTGGTGGCGTAGCAGGAGCCTGAGCCAAGGGCCCAGGTTTGGATATCAATCAAGGATGATTATTTCACATTAAAAGCAGAAAAAGCCAGCAGAGAGAAAGTTCAAGGTAGTGAATTTGGGGCCTGGTGGATGGATGGGGAAGCTAGCTATATATGTGTGATTATGAATTGATCTGTAAAAAGTTGAGGAGAGGTAGCCACTTGCTTTAAATTGTAGGATAGGTTTGTTGTAGGATGTAATGACTAGGAGGAGGAATATATTTTCTTTACTCCTTTTGGAGAGTGTGAGGTCTATCCTTTCTATGATGGGATAAGTTAGGGAAATAATTCAGGATCCTGATTTAAGAGGTTTAGCCAGGGTTCAGAGATACTCAAGATGTGTGGTTTTTTGTGTATTAGGATGTAGTGAGTGATGGAGGATTTGTTGTGGATACTTTCACTTTGTTAAGGAAGTGAAGGGTAAGGAAATAGTAGTATGATAGGTAGTGAAGTTTTGGGTTAGATATTATAATAAATAAGTGGATAAGTATGTTGTGTAGTGGTTGGGTTGGTATGATAGATAGCAAGGTTGTAGGAGAGTTGTGAGTAGTATTATAAGTAGTAAAATGTGGTAGTTTTAGGAATGGATATTGTGTGGGATAGGATAAGATGGGTGGGAAGTGTATATATGGTTGGAGTAGAGAGAAAGAGGGAGAAGTGATAGGAGAAGTAAGTGAGGGAGGTGAATGGAAGTTGAAGTGGGTAGTTATGTGGTGGGATGGGAAGTGGAGGGGTGAGTAGGTAGGGGGAGGCAGTGGGTTGAGTGAGATAGAAACAAGGAGGTGAAAAAGAGTAGGGAAAGAGAGATGAGATGAAGGAGGCAGAGCAGAGTATGGAAGAGTAAAGGAAAATGTATGCAGGAATGAGTATAGTATGTTGTATAGTATAGAGATAATATAAGTGAGAGAAGGTATAGGAGAAATGTGGAAGGAGGAGAGTGATGAGAGTTGCAGAGCTCAGGTGGAGAGGATTGAGTGTGGTGGGTTTGTAGGGTGGTGTGTAAGGGAGTTTGGGAGGGGGGGGTTTTAAAAAAAAGAGGAAGGAAGTGGGAGGAGTGACTCGGAATTTGGGTAGAGAAGGGGGAGGAGTGGTGTTGAGGGATAAATGTAGACGTGAGGGGGGAGTGGGAATTGGGGGCAGGGTAGGGAGGGGGAGGAGCTGGCAGTGGCTATGGAGAGGGTGGGGAGCAGGGAGGGAGGAAGTGGAGGAGAGATTAGAAGTTGAATGTAGTATGGAGTGGGGTGTGTATGCAGAGGGGTGAGAGGTATATAGAGGGATGGAGGAGAAAAGGGGGGTTATATGAGAATTGGGTGAGGAGGAAAGATAAGAGAAAAAGAGAGAGACTAAGAGAGCACAGAGACAATCAGGACAAGAATAACTGAAATTAGAGGAAGTATAGTAAAGTGGTAAAAAATAAGTCTAAACAGTCCCATTCAGTCAGGGAGGAGGCCACAAAAGCAGAATGCAGGTTAATCCACTTATCTACAAAGGGATATCCTGGGGCAATTTGGGCTGAAGAGGAAGAGTGACAGAAAACCATTCCTGGGAGAAGCTGGGGGGAAAAAAGGTTGGAGTTCCCAGGCAAGTAGCTGGGCAGAAGTCTTAGCTAGCAAGGTAGGGAAGTTTGCTATTCAGCAAGGTCTAGCCAGGCAGTACACATATTCTGTTTGTTCACTAATCAAGGGAGTGAAAGGGGAAAAAGCAGGAAAGGCTCCAGCTTTGCTCCAGTAGTTGAGTACCTTAATAGTGTCCACCCAGGCAAGTCACAGGGTAAATCAGGGGTATAATGCTAGAAGACAGAGAAAGAGAGAAAAAATAGAAAAATAGTAAATTTAGTTATTCTAAAATCAGTACACACTAAAATGAAAGGGCAGTGTTGGTTCTGCATTTTGAGAGACATAGTCAGTGACATCAGCTCCTGTTCATGGGCCACTGTGGTTGTTACCCAAAGTTTGTGACTTGGTATTTAGCACATGTCTTAAATCTCTGCCTCTGTACATTTTGTTGCTCTGATAACAAGATTTCTTGAAATGTCACAAGGAGTAGTAAACATTTTAGAGTAGTCAAGAAATTGTTTTACCAGGAACATATGTAGCTACAAAAAGGCATTTTTACATAAATTTAAACAGCAATTTTTCTCATTTTCAAATCGTTTCATAGAAGCTTTACTTCCTTTACTTTTTGGTCTGGAAGTTCTTAATTCTTGACACAGTGTACTCATTACAGCCATTTTACATGGCATAAGGTTTTCATTCTCTTGTAAGATCTGGACTAAGACTGTTCCCTAGAGGTGCCATAACTCAGTCGCTGAGTGAGCCAGCGATTGAGTGTGGGAGTAAGTGACCAGCACTAGCTTGCCCAGCCAGTGAAGAGGGAGACAGCACTGTTAATTGTATTTGTGGTGTACTGCAGAAGACAAGTGTCATGGCAGGCAGTATAACAGGCTAAGACATGCACACCCACCAAGCAATGGTTTGCCACTTCATTTCATAGGTATTTACAGGCATGTAGTCTTAAGAGACCACTAAGAGCTTATCCCAAATTCCCAATTACCCTAGAGCAGTATATGGTTAAGTGACTTGATCAAGGTCACACTATAGGCAAAAGAAAGCTGAAGGAATCAGTCTGTCCCTGTTCCACAATAAATAGCTAGTTAACAGCCCATAGCCTTAGTCTGCTGTGCTAACTGCCAGCTAGAATTTACATCACCAAATTTGGTACTCAAATCCACAATCTGTGGATTAGGAGGCCAGTGTCTTTACACAGTAGGCCACTGTGGCTTGATGAAATGAGGAGGCTGGCAGTGGTCCTTGTTTTCTAGCAAGATTTTGATGCATGCACACTTCTCTGCATGCATCCTTCAGCTGTATGTCAAGAAAACTTGTGTTAGACTGCTACAAGCTGTACCCACTAGAAAGAAGTACAGAACTAACTCAGAAAACAAGCCACCCTGGTAGAATCACAAAATCAGTCAGATGTATAACAGGAGGAAGAAAATCATGGCAAAAATTGGAAGTGCAGCACCCGGCAGGATAAAAGCACTCTCATCAAACTAAACAAACAACTCTGAGGACAAGTAAAGTCTGCCAAAGCCAAATTTCAGGTAAGTTTGGCATCCGAGGCCAAGGATAACCACAAAGCATTCCTTAGCTATGTCCACAACCTCAAAGACAATACACAGTTGTGTGCAGAGCTCATTGTAAATGGAGCCACCTATACTGAGTCAGAAGATATAACAAACCTCCTAGTTGATAAATTCAGCTCCAACTTTACTCCTCTTTTCCCCTCAACCTTCTCTCAGTAAATATCATCAAATATAACTCCCCCTAGTATCACTAAGGAAAGGTCCTTAATGCTGTCTTTAAGACCAAGAAGACTGCATCAGTGGGCCCAGACAATATCACAGGATGCGTTCTAAATAGCCTGAAACATGACATATCGGGGACAGTTTTGTTTTGTCGAGGGCAGATCATGCCTTTTCAACCTGGTGGACTTCTTTTAGAAGGTCACCAAAGCAATTAATGGGGGCAAAATCGTTCACACTGCCTACCTTGACCTGGCCAAGGCATTTGACACAATGCCCCACTCAGGCATTGTTGATAAACTCAAGAGGTTAGGTACAAACCAGTATGTCACCCGGTGGATAGCCAACTGGCTCACAGACAGGACCCAGGAAGTTAGAATTGGGGAGTTCACCTCTACAAAGAGGCCAGTTACAAGTGGAGTCCCTCAGGGATCAGTCCTTGGACCGCTCCTTTTTAGCATTTACTTCAGAAGTCAAGGCCAATGTCAGTGGTCTCTGGCTGATTTAATTTGCAGATGATTGCAAATTAGGAGCTGTCATTGAATGTCATACTGACACAAATTTTCTCCAGGAGGGGCTGACACAGACATATAACTGGTGTCAGAGCCATGGACTAAAACTAAATGCCAAGAAATGTATAGTAGTATCCTTTGGGAAATCATCCATCCCTGGTAACTATCATATTGACAACACACCCCTTAGAGTTGACCCAGTAGTCAGAGACTTGGGGACACACACATAGATAGTAATCTAGCCTTTGATAATCACGTGTCTACAATGGTGAGTAAATCATTCTGTGTTGCGCAACTTATAAACAAAGTATGGCATCCAAGTCCAAGGAAGTCATTGTCCCACTGTATTCGGCATTCATCATACTTATCATTGAGTACAATGCCCAGTTTGGGTATATACCTAACCAGGCATATCCAACAACTGGAACTTCCACAGAGGTTCCTCACTAAAAGAATACAGGGAGTAAGTAATATGTCCTATGCTGACTGCCTCAAGGGCCTAGCTTTGAAGTAGAATGTGGAAGCTATGTTGTTTGTGCTATACCTCCCACTTTTCTTTTGCTACATGGTTCAATGGATTTGCACCAAAGCTCTCATATGTCCAAATATTGACAGGACATCTCAATTTAATTGACAAATCTATGCAGGGAATTGCATAGCACCATTCCTGAATCCATTCCTGCACCACCTGCTCCACCTGCATGCTTTGATTGACAATGTTGAGTCAGTAGATTCACCTAACTGCATATCACCAAAGATCACACACACACACACACACACACACACACACACACACACACACACACACACACACACACACACACTTCATGCTTCTCCTAACTGACCTAATTTTTCTTTTGAGAAAAAGGAGATTCAGATAGAAAGTCATGTGCATTAAAAAAATATTAGCAATGTCCTGATGCTGAATATCTGGACTGATTTTATTTATTTTTTGCTGTCTGTTCTACTATAGAGTAGCTGTGCCTTGGTTCCCTGCATATGTAGCTCACCCATAGCACAACTAACTGTACCGAACAGCAACAGGCCAACAGCCACAGTAAGAAAGTAAGAAGCATAAATTTGCTGTGATGAAGCTGACCAATTTGCAGTACAGGTGTTTTAACTCCTATGATGTACCAGACCAGGTCAGAGGGATATATTTACTGTCATGAAAGAGTGGTGGCCAGGTATCTTGGTTTGAGCTAGTCCAGATTTCCTTTATTAAGGACTGTTAGATATTGCATATGCTGGTGAAATGTGCTAGCAGTTCAGGTCCAGATGCAAACAGGAGATTATAGAACTACAGTCTGCATTACTGTAGTGCATACCACATCATCAATGCAGAAGACTTAATGTTTCTGCACACATTTAGGAACTGAAACATTACTGTCTTGTTTACCTTTGCAGGAATTTCACAATAACTTTTGAGAAGACAGTGCCTTGGCATGATTATGATTCTCCTACAACACATTTTTTAACTTGCTTGCTTTCATTCTTCCTTCTGCATATTTCACTGGGAAAGCTTGTTTGGTGCCCTCTAATGCCTGTTGCACAGTTGATGACTAATCTGCTTCCTAAGCTGTTTACATGTATAACACTGCTGTTTTGACTGATGAAAGTTTGTGTGTGACCATGTATGTCCTATATGTACATGTAGAGTTGTACAGCTTCCTTTCCTGACTTATCAATATTTTACAAGACAGACAACACTTGGAAGAAGTAGTTTTAGCCATGAATTTATTTGGCAGTTATGTAACAAGTTACTTCTTATGTACTTGTGTATAGGATGTCAAGTCTTGTTATCTGGTCTCTCTCATCACTGTACCTGTGTCCTTCACCATTGGATGCAGCTTATGGCTATCAGCTGTTGCTGTGTGTGATCCTCAACATGTTTGTTGGCCTAAAGAGGCTGTCTCTACCTGTTGCAGTCTGACATTTTACCAGGTTTACATTTGTCCGTTATCTTTACAAATATTACTTTCCAAACTTACATGAGTAGCATATCTGCATTACTGAAGCAGAAACCTAACTGCTTGCCTACCGATTATGCAAAGCCTGAAACAGTAAGGGGAATAGCCTAGTCATTTCTGGTCTATTAAGCAAGCCATAATGCCTGACAGGGTGTGTGTGAATGTGTAATTAATGCCTGTCCAGGGGTGTGTGAGGCCCCTCTACACACCCTGGAGGGCATTATTGCACGTAGACAATGGGCTGTCTGTAAAATTGTTGTGTTTTACTTACTTATGTATTTTTTTTTAAGTACTGTTTAATTTTTTTAAATAAATGTTTGATGTAAAACAGTTCCTACACCTAATGTTTCATACTTGCTGTAGTCTATGTTAATGGTGTTGGAGGAAGCATTTTACATCAAACGTATATAAAAAAAATAATAATAGTGTTTAAAAAATAAGCAAGTGAAACACAACAGTTTTATATACAGCCCATTCTCTCTCCCCATACACAAGTACACAGTCTCTTCTGCTTTCACACACACACACATACACACACAGTCTCCTCTTCTTTCATACATGCTTTGATTCACACAAGATCGGTCTCGTTGTCTCAGTCACACAGTCTCCTCTGTTTACATACATGCATTCAGTCACACATCACTCTTTCACTCTTTGGTTCATACATCTCATCCTCTTGCAGCAAGAAATTTGGACAAAGCTTAGAATAATGGAGGGATGCAACATGGGGAGCACATGTTTAATAATGCTTTTATAAACTTAGAAGGTTTTTATAATAATAGGTTTTGCCTTCATAGTAGCATACATTTTCAGAAGGTTATGAAGTCTGAAACTGAAATGCCTGACAATATTTGGGGACTATAACCCTCTGTGATTTGCTAGAAAACCACATTTTATGAGGAACAGATAATAATATAAGGCAAAAATCTGGACAGTTGAGAGGTATGCTCTGGATCTCTCTCTCTCTCACTCTCATACATGCATGCACTCACACATACATGCTTTATTTAATTTTTTTTTTTTTTTATTTTACACACACTAAACAGCAAAAGAGCTGCTTAGCGAGTGTAAAATAACAGCTCGCTCGCCCTCACTTTCACTGACATGCACACATGCACTCAAACTCATAAACACACACACACACACACACCTACCTTTTTTTTTCTTAGTTATCTTCTTTTTAATATTTTGCACTCGCTAAACAGCAAAAGTGCTGCTTAGTGAGTGTAAAATAATGGCATCTGTTCAGTTTTCTCTGTTCGAGCTCCACGGTGGCTTGATATGCTGCCGTGAAGTGGCGGACTCGTTCTTCTCAACGGACATTATTTGTACATTAATACCCTGCTGGAGAACAATCAGGATACTGATGTACAGTAAGCCCATTGTCTAAGGTATATTAAGAACTGTTTAGAGGAATTTTGATAGTCTGTTTCCAGCTTTCTTTGTTTAATAGTCTATTTTAACACACAATCCCAGTACATTGAAAGAAAAAAATATATATATTTTTGGAGTTTCATGGTGAAGTTTGTTTTCTAGTAAATGCCTCTGAGCAATAGTTAAGTAGCAGCTGCCTTTTCTTTTTGACTTGTAATGTTATGATAAGCTAGCAAATGTATACTTGTTTGTTTTTTTTTTAATTTAAAAATTGTTTACTGGGCCAGTTTCAGTCTTAACCCAAGAATACAAAGAATATCAGAATTGCATTTAGTGAGAGGTAGTAAAAGACTATAATGAAAGGACACATTTGTAAAATACCATTATTGGATAACAAACATTTAAAGAGTATCTATAATTGTAATGTACATTATTTATAAACAAGACAAATGCCTAGTAGAAAGTGAGGTGTCTGTGTGGTAATTACAGCTGTGGGTTGTTCATGTGGGAATGATAGGATAGTTGAATGAAGTGAAGGATGTTAAGACAGTTTGTGAGTAGCATGAAGGAGAGAAGTATTAAGTAAACTATCATGAGTAAGAAGCATAGGCTGGTGCAGTAGAACACATGAATGAGCAGTAAGTGGTATTAGTAAGAGAGTATGACGTAGCTTAGTTTGAATTGTATGGTTGGATGAGAGGCACTGCTTTTTGGCTGACATAGCTGGATCTTTAGTCAAGTCGTAAATACCAGGTCAGATGAAGTGTTGCATTTGCATTGGAATATTTTCCCAGAATGTTGGTCCTGTTATGGAGTAGCAGTGATCTGTACTATGGAGTTTAGTTTTGGTGAGTGGGTTGCAGTGTGGGAGCAGAGTAGTTGTGTTTTTTATGCTGTAAGAGGAATGTTGTCTAGCTTCGCTGTTAGGGAAGAGAATGTATGGCTGACTGGGCATTTGAATAGTGGGGATCCTAGGAGAAAGCCATCCTCTTGTTGAACAAGAAGCCATTTTGCTTATCTCAGTGTTTTACTGTTACGTGACTGGGTAATAAGTCTACCAAATTTTATTGGTTGAATCTATGGAGTTTATGCTGAGGCTGTGAGGAGGATGCCATATTCAAGCTGGGAGAGTAGAATGCCTTTGCTAATGAGAGGAGGTTTTTATTGGCCCAGAAAAGGAGAAAGATGACTTTTTTTTTTCTTGTATAGTCAAGGTCATGGGAGAAGTAAAGGAGAGGTCAAGCTAATTCCTAAGGTTAAAAGAGGTAGTGTTTTCTATGAGGATGGTGTTGAGGTCATAGATATGCAGAATTTTGTGGATTTCTTAAGTTTCTGTTTACTGCCAAAAAGTTTTGTCAGAGTTGATAAAGCTTTTGTCGGAAATTGAATGAATTATGGCCTGGAATTCTGCTTATGAGCTGTTCGTCGGTCTTGCCATATTGTTGTTATAGCAATTTGTTATATGGAACATTTTAGTATACAGCATATTTTTATAGTGCAGTGTGATTTTGATCTGTGGCGTAACCAAGGTGCAATGAAAAATACATACTAATGAATATATGAAGAATACACATTTTTGATGTTTTAAAGTAGAGTTTTCTCTTAAATGCCACTGAACAGTGGTTACACAGCAGTTGACTGTACTGTGATTTGCCAGTATGGTTTGTTATCATAACTGTTTTAATAGAAAGCATTTTCATATAGAGTATTTTTGATAGTATAGTGCAAGTTCTGCTTTCTGTGTTGCAAGTTAACCAAGATGCTGTAAAACATATATATATATCTTTGGAGTTTCAAAGTGTAGTTTGCAGCATTTGAACTGTTTCTGTTTGTTTGTAATGTGAGTATGTTGTCCTGTCTGTATGGCAACCTACCAGATTAGAAAGAAAGCACTTCATTGTATGAAACATGTTTTGATATAAAGCATTTTCTTATAGTGCAGTGTGATTTTTGCTTTCTGTGCTCTAAGGAAAAGGTTTTGTTTGGGGCAGAAGTTTGTAAGTGTACATATAAGATGCTATCATAAAATAAGTGGTAAATGTGTCCTGCTTGTCTCTAAATCTAACTTGTCCATGAATATGCATAATGTGTGCTAATTAGGTGTCCCAGATATTTTGCCAGATGTCTCTCCTCTGGTGGTTGGGAGGTATGGTCATAACCTTTCTTTTTCATTTTGCCTCAAAAAGACTGATTGGATAAGTATAACTGTTGGGCTTTATGCACAGGTTCAATAGAAAGAACATTGGACCATGTGAATGAACTCCAGCTGTATCTTATCTAACATAAAATGGATGGGTGACAATCATCTAGAGCTAATGTTCACACTACCAGGTGGGTGGTGGTTTGTTTGTAATGTGTATCTAAGGAATAATGTAATGCTAGAAACAAGTCGAAGACAGATTGCATTCTGTACTTTAAAGCTCCACCAACAAACACTTCCACAGATGTTAGTGCTTTGGTGAGTGCATAACATAACTGCTGTGGGTGGAACATTTGGATTCTGTCTTGTATCCCATGTGAGAGGCTGCTTTTGTTATTGATGTCCTGTACGAGGGATAAGCAGCGTTCACTCCGCAAAGTCCCAATGTTTAGTCTACTCCTGGATTTTGAATAGCTTCCATCTGTACGTCCTTGGAAAGTTCCCACTTTCATTGTTAAGAAGTTGAAATCTATCTACATTTGTGAGCTCTGCAGTCTAGATCACTATAGGAGCATCCTCTGTGGTTTATGACCATACTTAGTAATCACTGCTGTCACAAGTGCCAGTGTTTCAACCTCATCATGGAGTTGTTGCTCACCTCTTGAATGTTAGTTGTAAGGGATGGTACCCAGCACAGAGGCCTACCAGAGGATACCTTGACTGATTTGTGGCAAAAATGAGACAGACAAAATATTCGAGAACAAGATCAAGGTCTTGCTCCATATTGATGTCTGCCATGACTGTGTGGCTTTTGACTACTTGATTCATCCTGCCTGTTTGTGAAAGAGTTTTTTCCCATTATTGGATAAGATAAAAAAAAAAAAGATTGGAGGTTAGTTTCTCTAGCACCCGCTCCTGGAAGTGAGACCTATGAAGAGGGGTACCCCACTCATGCATCAGTATTTGGTCGGGAAGGTACACTGTTGCAACAGCAGGCAGTTGGTTGCAAAGTACACGTGTCAGGAGTGGAACTTGAGGACAGTGGAGTTTCCATCATATGTCTCCGTGTCTTAAGTGGGGGAGGGGGATCCCTGAGAATAGAATCCCTTCACTCCTCCCCCAAAGCTTAAGATAACTAACAAGAAGGAGTTAAAGTAGACCATATTGGCTGTCAAAAGCTGAATTAGCAGTGTTAGGAAAGGGACTTACATTTATTCCTGCCTTGAGATCAGATTTAAGTGAATTTGTTATTGACTTAAAGACTTTTGGACGGAATGTCACTTTAAAGAACATATATGGGAACAGTTCTGGCATCCATAATACTTTAAGGAAACCTAGCACATTTGTTCCCGTCAATCATCCTACCATTGAACTTTTTACCCGCTTGTGTAGCAACGAAGTCGAGAAAATAAGATATGATAAAAATACGAAACATTTTCAGAATATCATTTTTGAGGAGAGAAAAGCATTACATGACTTACAGCATAATCATGATATTATGTTCAAACCTGCGGATAAAGGGGGAGCAATTGTGGTAATTGAGGCAAAGTGGTATGAAGACAAAATGAAGGAAATGCTTAGTGATGATAAGACATAAACTGTAGTCTCTCCAGTAGATCTTAATAAAGCCATACAGAGGGTAACGGGGCACTTAAGAGATATGCTCCTTGAAGAACGAATTGATCTTGAGTTATTTAAATTTGTAGAGGTCATGAGACCTACACCGTACCAATTATAAATGGGCTTCTGAAAATATATAAGGCGATATTTGATCCCCCATTGTGCCCTATAGTAGCTGGACAAGGCTGGGTTACTGAAGTGATGTCCTTATATGTTGAAAAAGAACTCTGCAATATATTAAGGTAATTTGAAACTGTATTAAGAAACACAGATGATTTCATCAGTAAATTATCTACAGCTATGATCAGACATAAAGATTGTAACAACATTTTATTAACGACCTTGGATGTTAACAGACATAGGAATAGACTCAGTTAGAAGAAGCTTAACACACAAGAAAATTTTGACTGAAACCAATAGGATTTGTTCATTATTGGAGCTTATACTGGAAAATAATTTCTTTATTTATGGACATTCAATATATTGCCAGTGTTGGGGGGTTGCCATGGGCACCCCCTGTGCTAATAGCTATTCTAATTTAGTACTAGCAGATTGGGAGCTTGAACACATACTTAGTCCTATGAATCCTTGGGTTGAGAACATACTTTATTATGGTCGATTTGTGGACGACCTTTTCATTCTGTGGAAAGGGAATGAACAGCAATTCATTGCCTTTTCTGAATACATGAATATGACTACTACCTTTATGAAATTTACAGCCCATTGGTCAAGGGATACCATTAACTTTCTGGACGTCAACATTATATCAAATGAAGGGAATGATATACATACTACACTACATCGTAAAAGTACATAGAGAAATCATTATTTGTTAAAAAGTAGTATACACCCTAGGCACATCACCAGAAACATCATGCAGAATGAGGCATTGAGAACAGAAAAGAGATGCAGCCAAGAATCTGTGAGACACAAAGAAATAAAATTCCTACAGGAAAACCTTAAGGCTAGAGATTATAATAAGAAGATGTTAATGGATACAAGAGAACAAACAGAAATAAGGTGGAAAAAGTTAAGCAAAGCAATCTGAGAGTTATGCTAACTTATAGTACAGATAATATAGCAATTCAGAACATGATAAAACAATTTTGGCCGATTTTTAACCCAAGATCCCCGATTGAAGGAAGTTGTGGGTGAGAGACCGACTTTTGGATATAAAAACAAAAGTAATCCGAAAAGACTTGTACTAAAGATAGCCTTGATAAACCATTGATTTTGGGACGAAAAGGCACTTTTAGCTGTGGTAACTGTTCAGCCTGTCCACATATAGATAATGGAAATTGTTTTGAACATCCCAAAATCAAAAGATGTTATTCATTTAATGTAAAGGCCCCATGCAATACGCCAAATGTTGTGTACCTAGCAACCTGTAAATTATGTCCTGCATGTTATGTAGGAAAGACCAGTCAACCTTTCAAAAATCGTGTCCTTAGACATTTACGGGATTTATGCAACAAAGATCCACATAATGCATTAGCTTTGCATGTGAATACTTTCTCTGATCATTCCTTTACTTTTAAAGTTATTGAACAAGTGTTTGTGAACTTAAAGAAAGGAGGTGTTACAAACAAAACTGAGATAAGAGAAACTAAGTGGATTACGCAACAAAGATCCACATAATGCATTAGCTTTGCATGTGAATACTTTCTCTGATCATTCCTTTACTTTTAAAGTTATTGAACAAGTGTTTGTGAACTTAAAGAAAGGAGGTGTTACAAACAAAACTGAAATAAGAGAAACTAAGTGGATTATCAACTTATGGGCTGATCAAATACCAGGTCTGAATAATGTTATTCCGTTAAAACCTGTGTTAAAAGCTAGAAGACCTACAATTGGCTGACATGAAGGTGTCAGCCATAAGATGTTATGTTTGGCTTGACTAGCTATGAATGAAATAGACACACTTACTAATAGTAATGCTATACTGTTACTTTTTCAAGATTAGGTTCGCGCCTATTCTATCAATTGGAAAAGTAACATTGAATTAAACTACGTATATTAAGGAAAAGGAAATTGCCTCCCATATAAAGCAGCTTGTTGTCCCTATACATTTACGATCTAAAGAAGACTCGAAAGCGCTTATTGTTTGGAATATAGAGGGACTTTTATCATATTTTAAATACATTTAATAAACTGATTTTAAAAGTTGTTGTTAAGCTGTGGAAGTTGTTAAGCCGTGGACATGCAGCACGCTTCGTTTACTGGTTTTCTACATATTTGTTAGCTGCACTTGGGCAGTGGAAGGTACTTTTATTCTCTCATATTGGCTGTCATAGTCCTAGGTATTTGGCTATCCCTATACTGGATTTTATAATCATGTATTCACCTGAGATCTTTCATGTCCCAGTACCACCTCAAGCCTTCTGTCTCCTTTGTATGGTCAAGAACAGGAATGATGACTTCTTCTGTTGAGGTAGATGCCTCCCTTGGCAGATGACATCTTCTAATAAGCTTTTACTCATGATGTGTATAATAGACTGACCTTGAGTTCTTTGCCCCCCCCAAAAAAAAAGCAATGTAATTGAATGTCTGAGTTGGAAGAAAAGGGGTAGTTTCCCCAATTAGTGATGGCCATTAAGAATGCCACTTTTGCAGTTGAGGTACCCTGATATAGATCCATGTGTACCTACAAAAGCAGACCACTTGTAGTACACCCCCACATGGTCCTTTCTATTCTCTGGGCACCCAGTGGCTGATGACTGTCATCTTCTTAATTTGGTGCAAATGTCAGAGACCAGAGTTTTGCATTAGTTTTTTGACTAGTAAGGATTCTGAAACTCTGGTTGTGATTTATAAGATGATATATTCTTTTTCTGCGGTGTGCATTGGGAAATTAAACAACTTATTCTATAGATCCATTTTCCACTTATCCTTAAAGAAATAGGCTTTGTAGAAGGTCTCCACTCTCTTTGGCTTAGATTAAGAAGTGGAAAACAAACCTTGAGGATTTGTGACACCCCACCACTGGCAACAGTAATCAAGGAGCCCCAGTCCTCACCACTGGCACCAGTGGGGGATGTACATTGGGAAGATGACAAGTACACACACAGTATTTCCAGATGCAGCTCTCTGCATCAAGTGAAATTTCCCTTAAGAGCACACAGAGACCACAGTTAGTCTGGGCCTGGTTTCTCCCTCTCGCTCCAGTTCCCCAATAAGACTCCCCACTGGCACAGCTATAGAGTTGAAATCTCAGCTGAGTGGCCAAACCAAGACCTCCTGCACCCTCTCTGTCCAACCAGTGTTTTGTGTCCCTGCCCAAGCAGCTGATACATACACTCTTTGAGGTTTGATTTACACACACACACACACACACACACACACACACACACACACACACACACACACACACACACACACACACGTGCGTGCACCTGGGAAAGGCTGGCATTGGTTTACTAGCTATGCCCCCTTCTGCTTAGACTGTATGGTAGTTATTACTGCCAACAGCTAAATCGTGTCAGGTACTTAACAAAGGGTGTCCAGTCTTACTGTGTAATATTACTATCAATACAAATGGTAGTTTGACCAAGAGCAAGGCTGTTAGGAGTGGCCCACAGTGTCACCAAACAAATATGCCAGTACTCTCAGAACTTATATATGTCTCACAAATATCAGCCACAATGAAAGGTTTAAATATATTTAGCAATAAATAACAAAAGAACAAGAAAATGCTCTGTATATAATCACAGTAACAGAGTTAAAAAATCACAGGAAATATTTAAAACAACATTGTAGGAAGTCTCAAATAAATAAAGAAAAACATCTAAATTAAGCTTTGCTGTATTCCTGACTATATCTAGAGTTACTATATCCTAGTTAACTTGCTTACAGAGCAAGCAAGGCAGATGTAGTGAGTGGGTCTTCCAGCTGATGTTGTCAGGTCAAAGAAAATGCAGACTACTCAGTCTCTCTCAGATATTTCTCAAATTAATATCTCAAATATTACTGATGTGATATCTTGCGGAATGACATAATTTCTTGTCATCAGACTATCCCAGGTAACCCCCCCCCCCCCATTGATACAACTGGTAGCATTTACATGTGAAAATACATAGGGCTTTTCTTAGATCTAATCCAGATCCTGGAAGTCATAAAACAATGAAACACTTCCACATCTCAAGCCTAGTAATTATTTATTTTTCAACACAACACAGAGAGCTCCCTAGTACAGACATCCTCTCTCTTGCTGTCATAAAGTAATGTCATTTCAGCTATTTTTCTGAAATTAACCTCTTGTGTTCCAGTTTCCATTGTTAAAATATATACATCTAAAAAGTTACAGTAGTGTAGGTACATTTCTGCTCCAATCCAATAGAGTACACTGTGGTTACATTTTTAAGTTGAGTACTTTACAAACCCTTTTCAACGTACACTTCTGTACCAGCAGTTTGATATCCACATAACATACATTTCTAATCCATCTGTAACACAAGCATCTTATATGAAGCATGTTGACACTGTGTCAATTTCATTGTTTGTTCAGGTATTCTGTGTAATTCCTTTGCAATTACTGCCTTCCTCTTTCTTAGTTCATTGAGTTCTGTATCATGTGACTTTACTGGTCTTTTTAAGCTGATTACTTGTTCTGTTGTATATGTCTGAAGAAGTCTTAATTGTAAGACAAAAGCACTAATATTTCCTGGTAAAGTTTTGCTTATTTTAATAAATGTGCTGTTCTGTCATCCTGGTTGCCATCAGTGAAGTGCAGTTTGGCTGGTTTGTTTTTCCGATTACCAGATAAGTATAGTTTTCACCAGACTGCTTAATAAACCATTGCTGAATGCTTTCAAGGATCCTCTCTCCTTAGGCACAAGGCTTTCAGTCCATATTTTTATTAAACATTGCGGTTTAAATGTCCACAGCAGCATTATAGCTTCCTTTGGCATATTGGTGCTGCAGGATTCTGCCTTCTGTCTCCATCGGTAACTTTACTGACTCGTATCATTGTGCCATTTTGGGATATGTGATACTACTTGTCATTCTAAGAGCTGTCCCATTGCAGAACCCCTTGAAGTATGGATACCTTTTCTCCTCTTTCTATACCCATAGGCTTGGGCACTTCTCTTCATCTGTCTATTTGCCTGGGTTTCAACTGTGACAACTGCATTCTAGTTTTATATCCTTGTTGCTTTTTTTTTTTTTTTTTAGTTGCAGGTGCATTCCCACAGGTTTGATGGGGTCATGAACTTAGGATCCTGAGATTAGACATGCCTCCTTTTACCTAATATATGAACATGCTTGGAGTGCATTTAGAATATGTATGCCTCAAGCACAGGTGCCTAACATCAAGAAAATAAGTAACTACAAAGGGGGCCCTTAAAAAGAATGGAAAATACAGGACCAACTCTAGAAGACCCTTTGGAAAGATCTGATATGGTCATTACTCTCATATTTGTCATTTATCAGTTGCTTTGTTTTCTGTAGTAAGCTAGTCTGGCTTGAGGTTTGGCTTTATTGGCCTGAGTGTACTGTACCTATGTCAACTTAAAGTAAAAAAAATCATGATCCTTCAATATCCATGTAGCTGAAGCACTGATATGTCCCCAAGGGGTCATTTGCATAAACCCCATGGGCCTCCATTACAAGAGGTTTAAGGTATTACTCGTGTGTGTGTGTGTGTGTGTGTGTGTGTGTGTGTGTGTGTGTGCGCGTGTGCCTTTATTACCCTTTGCTTGGATAGCAGTTGAGATGAGGAATGTCATCTCTTAAACAAATGCCTAAACCTCGATAGGATATTTTCTGTCTGGACATTGGTATCCATGTTAACGTTGATAAACATGTTATCACTGACATTCTGAAACTGAGTTTGGAGGGAGTGTCCCCTGTTGGAACTGCTTAAAAATCTGATTCACATTGCCACTTTGGGATTTGCACTTACTTTCTAACTAAAATGCTTTGAAGATTTAGTGTTGCAGAATGTATTATGTACAACATTTATAGCTGTACTTCACCTTTTTTATAAAAACTGCCATTTTTGCAGTGTAGAGGCACTTTGGTATGCATTATTGATGTGCAGGTTGTGGTGTAATGATGAAATTTGCTCAGCACAATGAAGTTTTTCTTCATTTAAACCTTAGCTTATCTATTGACACTTCTTGCATTTTGAAATTTAGCTTGTATTTTCGATTTCTAGGAGCAACAGTCTGTTAATTAAATGTCCACAGGTTGTTGTCACCATTAGAGCTGTTCTCAACCCTGGCTTGAATACTTTGCCTTTGCTGTATTCTGCAGTATTTGCATCCTGAGGGAAAGGAACCTCTAAAATAAAAACTGAATTCCATTCTTTTCCACTGTGTGCAATGTACGAGTGATTTAACACTGTACATCATGTGTATAATACCACTTCAGATTCCCTTAAAGAATATTGTGGAGCTTGTTGTATCTGTGTACAACTATTTGCTGAATTCTGCCACAAACATTGTTTAGTAGTAATCCTGAGTATATGCTGAAAGTGTTCAATTTTTTGTAATTGTGTCTTATTCTTTTTTGAGGTGTTGTTCGGCCAATTGGGCAGCCTCTGCAGAGCCAGTATCATGGGCACTTGAATGGAGTTTTACAGCGACTGTTGTTGAAGGAGCGGCGACTGATATGGAACAGCGTGGCAAGGAGCTGGTAGGTATTTTTAGCAATTCATTTGGTTCTTCATGATTGCACAATAATAAGGCATGGTGGGAAGGGAAATTGTATGCCTCGTTTTATTTTTATTTAAACAGTTTACATGTCTCACTGCCAGTCTGTTCCAGGAAATGTGTCTACTCTTCCTTTTTAGCAGCAAACAGAACATTTGTGAATACAATGTCAGTGTAGGTTTTGGGGCAGGAATTCAGTCCGAGATGAGCTGGTCTTCACTAGCATTATGCAGTTGAAGTTTTAAGGCTGAAGTTGAATTTGTTTGGTAGCTGTCATAACAGCATCTCCTAAAATATTTTCTTTCACATTAAGTAAAAGTGTATAGAATTATACATCTGACTTGTATATGGAGTTCAGATTCATTGTTGTGCATATTTCCCAAGTATTTTATGTAACAGGGACAAAGACAAAGAAATGCATCATGTTGAGTAAATCAATTCACTTTATGTACAAGCATGTTTTTTTTACAACCTATTGTATTGTCACATATTGCAGCCATGACATATAGTCCAACACTGGTTCTGTATTAATGACAAAATCCACAAGTTATTGTTCCTTTTTGTTTGTTAGATAAATTGTTAGCCAACTGTTGCCCATATTCCAACACAACTTTTGACGTGTAATCTTTTGTTCTTCCCCTCCATAGTATGAAATGGTTCTCTATGCTTTCTCAAAAGGTTACAAATGTTCATCACTGGATCAGTGTTGCAGTAACATAAAACTATATACGATGTATCCTACCAAATATAGAACATCCTATATACAGAAGCTCTCACCACACACCTACTGGAGCATGAGAGTGCTGGTATAAAAGGAGACTCATGGGTGCAAAACGTCAGAGCTTTCTTGCTCCAGCTGTGGAGATAACAAGTAGACATGTGGAAAGTTTAAAATTCTGCACCTATGTCATAGCAGAAAGAGGGTAAAGGGGACTCCACCCTGTCCAAGAGACAATAATCGAGGAAAACATACATCAAAATAAGGGAAAGAGGATGGATGTAGGCAGAGTGTTGGTGCTGCAATAATGATCCATTTGAACATTTACTCATATGGTAAGTTTACACACAGTTGTCCTGTCTTCTGTGACCCTTTACTTGATCTAATTAGGTTTTGCATCAGATTAATTATATCCCCTTTGTAGATTGAAACAATGCAATAATATATCTTTTCAAAACTAGAATCATCATTAGTATGTCTAAAAAATCTTACTGCCTAGATTTTCAGCATTTTTTTCTTAACTAACAATGATGAGAACTTTATAACATGAAAATAAACAGGTACAGTCTGAGAGAGTGAACTCTCAAAAGAATGACTGCACCTTTTTCCTTTGTTTTCAACCTGCCTGCTATTTTGCATGTGAGATCAAGTTCATAGCCGGGCTTAGGCATAGGCCAGCTAATTAGCTGCTTAGGGTGCTACTGTAGCACGGGAGCTTTTTCAGTAATTATTTATTTTATTTTATTATTTTTTTTTTACTTTTTTTTTGTAATGAAGAAGTGGTTTCTTTAAAATATGCTGAATGAATACAGGAAAAACTGAAGAGAGACATACTGTGAGAAAAGAGAAGAAGAAAGTAATCTTGATGATATAGGTAGACCAGGATGGGGGCATTGGTTTTGTGTGTGTGTGGGGGGGTCGGGGTGGGGGTGGGGGGTGGCAATGTGGAGTCCTTTTGCCTAGGGCAGCAGTTGACCAAAGGCCAGCCCTGATCAAGGAACTGCGATGTTTGGGAATTTTCCCTTTGCCCACTGTTGCTCAATCTCTGAGATGGCAGATATAATTAGTAGTGAGTGTTTGGAGGTTGTGGTTTTATTTGTTTGTTTATTTATGTATTTTTTATCTTTTTAGATACACAAAGATTGATACTTTTACAGTGAATTTGCTCTTTGGATCAATCAATGTTTGATCCAGCGATCAAGTAAAATTTTGTGTTTGTTAGTGATAAATGCTTGGACAAAAAATAATGTTTTTCTAAGCATCTAAAAACTCTGTGTTCGTGTTGGATCATTTAAAATCAAAACTTTATTTGTACAATTTGATTACCTTCTTAATCACAAATTGTTCTCATATTTGGGTTAAACGAAACCACAAAATAAATATGCCATGAATGAAACGCTTCTAGAAAACATCTAAGTTCTGAATCAAACACAAAATGTGTTTCCAAAGCATATTATTTCCAGCTGTCACCATCACTGCATTTATCTGATGGTAATAACATCAAAAGTGAAGTAACTGTTCCAGAACTAATCCATGTATGTAAATCTTTGATATCTGATGTGACTTTTAAAGCTTCATCAGTAACATTTAATGCTTTGATTTTTTTCCCTAAAATTGCAGGAGTGCTTCAAATGTTCTTGAGTTTCTGTAACTAAACCTTGCAATGTCTGGTCAGGAAAAATGGCTAGCGGTATTGTCTCAGAACCCCTAGCTTATGCAGTGGGCTCAGTGGAATTATACTGCTGTCTTTGAGTTTTAGTGATACCAAATAAAACAGGTTTAAGATTGTCTATTTTAAAGTGTTCAAACTCTCAGGTTTTAAGAATCCATTAGAAAATGTGTCCAACACATTATTCATTGACTCGTACTTCATGCGTATTTCACAGTGGTCTGTTTTTTTAAAAAAAAATGTCTTTCTGTAAGTAGTTCATACTGTTGATGCCAGAGAATCTGTCAGTAACATCCCACCTCCTTTATCAGGTTCCATGATCCTGACATTCCTTTTATTGAGTAAATCAGGCAGAGCTTTCCTCTCTAACAGGAAAAGTTGAAGTAGTTGCTGGAAGTGGGTCTGATTAGTGCTATTATTTCTATTTCACATGCTCACAAATGCAAGTAATTTGTGATAAAGGAAGGTTTAAGTTATCTGCTGAGTTGAATTTTTGCTTGGAAGTGTTTGCATAGGCATTTTTATACCCCAAGCAGACTTTCAAAGAATTTTTCCTCAGATAGGTAACAAATGTTAAGAGGTGTGATGGGAAGAAACATTTAACTGGGAACATGTTTTTATGGAGTGTAATGAGTTGTTCTTTTCATATACTTTGACATCTCTCTAGTGCTTTTTAAGTTTTTTTTTCAGTGAAGCTTCATCTTTAGTAAGGTTTATACATATGTTCATATCGAAGCTTGACTATGTAAATGTTTAGGGTGTAGATTTTTATTTTTTGTCAGTAAGAGATGCATTGTTACTCAATAATATTCATTGGCTCATGGTTGTATACTAGACTAGCAACCACCAGGGCCTTTGTAAGTCTTGCTGTACAATCTAACCACTTGTGTCCCTGTGTATCATGGGAATGTATTGGGAGGGGATATGTTAGTTAGGAAGTTTCTAGAGGTTATGTGGGGCGGTATGTTAGTTTGACCATTATTGTCTGCCCCTCTCTATCCAACTCCTCGGATCTATTAGTTCTGATGCTTTTTATTTTGTGGATATGCAAAAGATCCATCAGAGATATATCCGAGGTTGCCCTGTATGCCAGGCATAGATCAATTCAGGAGGAGGCAGAGTATAGAAATAGGGCTTTAAGGCAGTCCACACAAGGCAATGTGTTTATGCTTTGGATTTTCCTAATAAGGAACCTCTGTGGTTGTCAACTGTTGCATATATCTGGTCAGATATGTGCCGAAGGGGGCATTATACTCAATGATGGCTCTGCTAAGGGCAAATAAAGTGGTGCTATGACTTCATTGGACCTGGATGCCATGCTCTTACTTATAAGTTGGGCAGCGTAGATTTATTTTTGTACTACCTTGGCCACATGTTTGTCAAAGGCAATATTCCTGTCTATGTATGTTCCCAGTTCCCTGACTATTAGGTCAATTCTTAGGGTTGTCTTATTGATGGAGTAATTAGCCTGGGTGGCAGTTTTCCCAAAATACACTATAATGCACTTTTAGGCATAGATTTGTAGTCCTTGACTGGCACAAGTCAGTTGTCTATGTTAGACCCTCTTGTAATATGTTTGTGTCATGGGGGGAATGTATGATAACTCCCAATTTGCAGTTGTCAGTGAACCTGATCAGCCAAAGGCCCTTGATATTAGCCTTTACCTCTGAGAAGTAGATGCCAAATAGGAGCAGTCCCAGCAAGGAATCCTGAGGTACCCCACTGCTACCCAGTCTCTTAGTGGAGGATGTGTCTTCAATCCTGACTCACTAGGTCCTGTATGTGAGCCAGCTGGCAATTCATTGAGTTAAATTGGGGTTTATGCCTAGTCTGATGAGTTTGTCAAGTATACCCAAATGGGGTATTATATCAAACATCTTAGCCAGGTACAGGTAGGCAGTATGCACCATTATCCCCTCATCCATTGCCTTGATGACCTCCTCAGAAAAGTTCACTAGGTTTAGTAGGAATGATCTTCCCTTGAATGAAGGTTGCTTATGTCCTTGTTTGTCATTTCCATGGTAATTTCTTCCATGGCTTTCCATATTAGATTAATAGGTCTGTAGTTTCCAGAGTTGGTTGATGGTCTGCCTTTCTGAAGTGAGATAACTGTTGCAATCTTCCATTCTCATGGTACAAAGCCTTTTTCGAGGCAGTATTTGAAAAGTGGCTCTAGTGGTCCTGATAGGTCCTGTTTCCAGCTATTTAGGAGGCATCCTGGGATATTGTCATGGGACCCGTTCAGGTTGTGTTTTTGGCCATAGTGAAGTGCTTCCAGGACCTGCTCCCTGTTAATAGTTGGGTGGGGGTTATGCTAGTAGGTATTTTGTGGAGGGAGGCAGGGGATGTTTGAGCTGAATTGGTCAGCTAGCAAATTCACTATGTCACAGTGAAGGTGGCATCACTGACCACCAGTTTAGCACACTGCTGTGATGCTGCAGTTTCAAACGTAACTGTAGAAAGCCATGTGGTTGTCTTTAGCCTGCAAGGCTATCTGGACCTCATAATTGGCTTTGGTTGACTTAATTATTTATTTATTTTATTTATTTATTTCCAGTTTGATTACCGGGGAGGTCCACTGGGCCCTGGGGACCCGTTTTCAGTGGAGGCCCAGGGAGAAAAGCTCCAAAAATACAAATACAAATTACAAAATATAAAAAAATATAAGTGATACATTGAGGTGACCAGTTTGTACAATAGGAACATTCATTATTACAAAATAGTCAAATACAATTTCACTAAGGTTATTCTAAAAAAAGGTTATACAATTATAAAGCTGTCCTTATAGAGTAATTTGAGAAAATGCATTATATAAGCACATAGAGAAGAGAGTTAAGAAAATCTATTTACAGTATTTACACAAGGGGGTTCAAAGATAAATAATTGTAGGACATTTTAAGAGCAATTGTATATTCCATGTGGGATATCAATGTGTTCTTGGATCATTTTTAGGTGAGATAGACTATATGCACTGCCTCACCATTTTACATTCTAGGTAGGATATCAGTGTATTCTTGTATAGTTTTAGGTAGGGTGAAGACGGGAGCATTTCCACTTAGTGGACAGATGTTTGAAAAGCTGAGTTTTGAAATTTTCAGAGATTGATATTGTTCTTAAAGAGGAAGGGAGAGAGTTCTAAGTCTTGCCAGTAGTGAAGGAGAAGAGAAGTTGGCCAGCTGGACTTTTAGGTTTATTGATAGCAGTCAGGTTTTGATGTTCGGATCTGAGAGTTCTATTGGGGATGTAGGGTGGAAGGATGTTAGCTAGGGCAGGACAGTTAGATTGCTGAAATATAAGTTTGTGCGCTGTGGTGAGCTGCAGATAGTTTAGGTAGTTTGGTAGTTCAAGCCAATTTAGGGATTGAAGGGAAAGGCAATGATGGGTGGAATTTTTACAGTTGGAGGCAAATTTAGAGATTTTTATTGCAGCAGCTTTCTAGTTTGGAGGTGATAGATGATGACAAGTTGGTTAGGAGAGGAGCTCCATATAATAATGAGGGGAAAAGGTAGGTAGTGGCCAAAGTGTGCCTGGTAGAGTGAGAAAGAAAGCGATTATTCCTATATAGCATGCCTAGTTTTTTGGTGGGTTTTCTTAATATTTTGTTGAATGTGTATGTTTAACTTTAGGAATTCATCGACTATAACACCGAGAAGTTTGGCAGAGGTAACCTCTTCAATAGTGGAGTTGGAGTTTCTAAGGACTTTGAAAGTGTCTTTGTCATAGGAGTAAGACTTTCTGGGGGAGAAGAGGAGAATTTTGGATTTGTTAGCGTTAAGGGAGAGGTGGTTTTGGCGCATCCAGTTTTCAGTGGTTGAGAAGGCAGCTTGGGTTTTGAGAAGCAGTTCAGTGATGTTTGAGGCAGAGCAGACTAAGGTTGAACCGTCTGCATATTGAATAATTTTGGTATTGAGGATAGCAGTGTGAAAGTTATTAATAAATATATTAAAAAGCATGGGTCCAAGGATGGATCCCTGTGGTAAACCTATTGGTGTAGGTAGGAAGGAGGAGATGGAGTTTTTCCATTTGACTGCCTGAGACCTATCTGATAAGTAGCTAGAGAACCAGGATAGAGAGTTAGAGGAGAGATGCAGGTTTGATAGATGAAGGAGAAGGTGTTTATGGGAAACAGTATCGAAAGCTTTTGAGAGATCATGTAAAACAGTAGAGACCACGTGACCTGAATCTTGGGCTTGATTGATGGTTTCTAAGAAGGAAAGTAGAGCAGTAGTAGTGCTATGGTCAGAGCGAAAGCCATGTTGAGTTGGTGTAAGAATATGGTTTTGGGTTAGAAAAGGCATAAGTTGGAAGTGGATACACTTTTCTAAGATTTTTAGAGATTGGTGAAAGTAGAGCAGTAGGGCGAAAATTTGTGATGATGGTGTTCTTGCCTTCTTTGTGAAGAGGAAGGATGTAAGCTGAACGCCATAGTTTGGGGACGTAAGATTCATTAATAGATCTATTAATAATGATGCTGATTGGGAGTGCTATCCCATCTGCGGCACATTTTAGGAAAGTGGAGGGAATATTGTCAGGGGCATTAGAGCAGGGTTTAAGTTTAGACAGAAGTCTTTTTATAAAGTTAGTTGAGACAGGTTTGAGCTTGAACCTGAGGGGAGGGTTATTGGAGGAATTGGAGGGGGAAGATCGGGGAACAGATGGGTTATTGCTAGGGAAGGTCTTGGTTAGGTCAGATATTGTTTGTATGAAGAAAGAGTTAAATTCTGAGCATAGTTCTAGGTCAGATTTACTTGGGTCAGGGCAGGGATTATCTTTGGAGCTGGGATTAATGGGATTAAGGACAGAGTTTATTGAATTCCAGAATTTCTTGGGGTTGTTGTTATTGTTAGACTGGAGGTTGGTGTAATAGGATTTTTTGTCCTTGGTAATTAGTTGTTTTACTTGGTTACATAGTTGCTTATATTGGAGCAAGGTGTTGGGCAGTTTATTGTTTTGGAACAGCTTCCATAGTTTGTCCCTTTGATGCATAATTTGTTTAGTAAGTTTAGATAGCCAAGAAGCAGTATTTATTTTTACCCTTTTATTTCTGATAGGGGCAAGAGAGTTAAGCGTATCTAAGAAAAAAAAGTTGAAGTGGTCGATAGCAGCATGAAGAGGGAGAGTTTTAAGGTCTTGCCAGTTCATTTGTTTGAATAGGTTTGAGAAGGTTGTAGGATTAAAGTTACTAAGATTACGAGTTAGGATGTATTGGTGTTGGTGAGGAGAAGAGTTGGTAGCGCGATGAATAAAGGCTGGGAGGTAGTGACTAATAGTGTCCGGAATTGTTCCAGAATTGGTGATTTTATTTGTACTAGAGACTAGGATCCAGTCAATAGAGGATCCTGGGGGGTTAGTTTTGTTGGGTCGGGTTATATGGTGTATTGTTTGAGTGAAGTTGTAAAGGTTGATGGTTTGGGAAGGAGGGAGAGAGTTAATTTTGTTCCAGTCAGTATTTACATCACTTAAGATGTATGTTTCATAGTTAACTTTAGTAGGTGCCCATTGGAGAATGTCTTTGAGGATAGGGATATTGTTCCCAGGGGAGATATATAGGGCAATAATACAGATATTTTTGTGTCTATTTAGTTTCAGTAGTCCAGCTGTAAGTTCATTATTTTGGAATTGAGGAGCTGGAATTTGGAGGGGAATTACAGTTAGTGATTTAGAGTAAACTATGGCAGAGCCACCACCTTTTTTATAGGTCGGTTGTTTCTAATAATATGGTATCCAGGGGGCAGTATCTCTGAATCAGAGATATGGGGTTTAAGCCAAGTCTCAGAAATGGCTAAGATATCTGGTTGGTTATGTGTTAACCAAGCCAGGAAAAGGTGGACTTTGTTATTAAGACTTTGGGAGTTCAAGGTGAAGATTTTCAATGTGTTTGGGAGGGGAGAGGATGGGGTTGGGTAATTATTGTTAGCAAAATGAATGGGGCCAGGGTTGGGGTGGATATCTCCAGCTAAGAATATGTTGTTAAAAAGAAAAGATTTAAGAGATTTAGGTTTACAGACTGAGAGTTTAGTTGGATGTAAGGTTATTTTGTGTGTAAATGTATTGGCAGTAGTGGAGAAGATTTTATAGTGATACAGGTAGAGTTGATTAGGCGGGATAAGATAAGAGGAGATAGAATGGAAGTGAGAGTAAGAGTTAGGGTGAAGGGAGTTTTCAGTGGATCTTATTTTTGTAGTTGGAATTGGATAAGCAAAGGAAGAGTATGAGCTGATATAGCATGAAGGAATCAGAAAGAGAAGGAGGAAGCAAGGGACTATGAGTTGCTGGAGGATTGGGGAAACCATGATTATGCAAAGGGGGAGGGGACATAGGAATGTCAGTTGAAGTAGAGAGTATATTTGAAGATGAATGAAATTGGAGAGAGAAGTGGTTCGTCTGAAGTTATATGAAGGAGGCAGGAATATATTAGTAAGGGATGTGGGGAATAGGAATATTGAGAGAGAGGTGATAGAGGAGGTGTATGAGAGGAAAGGGAGGAGTGAATAGGAGAGGCTGAAGTTGGGTAAATTAGACTGGGTGGATTAAGAACAGTTGTAAGGCGGGAAGAAGAACTATTGGATAATTGGAATAAGTGGGAGGAGAGATTGAGGAATAAATGTAGGAGTGCTGGGGGCGGGTGGAATTTGGGGGCAGGGTAGGGGAGCGGAGTGAGCCCGCAGGGCGAACGGAGCAGGTTCAGACAGGTAAGGAGGAGAGAGTCTGAGAGAACAATCAGTGAGCAGCAGGCTACTGCAATTCCCCTTACTGGTAAGTAAGGGTGAGTGTAGGGTAAGATAATCTGAAGTGGTGAAGAAGAGGGGTAGCAAAGGGCAGAAAGTAGAGGATTGCAGCAAGTAGACTACGAGGTATATAGTCTAGTACAACAGAACTGTACTTGGGAAATATTGCAGGAGACAAAGAAGGGTGAAAGTATAAAGCAGGACTAGTAGAGGGAGCTAGCCTGGAAGGAAAAAAGAAGTATGTAGGAGCTATGCTGGGGCGAGGGAGAGACTGAGATCAGAGATAGCTCTTATAGAGGGAGAGGAAGGGGCACTTTACAGTTATAGGTGGATAAGCAAGGCCAAGAGAATGAGTTATGCAGGGCTAAGGAGGGGTATGGTTGCTGGGTAACCTGGGTATGGTTGCTGGGTAACCTGGCTAGTTAGCAGACTTTGAATACATATTGGGGAAAAAAATTTTGAGAAAGTATCAACTTTACTACTTGGTGTGGGAAACATGTACTTTTATTGCTTCCCAAGGTACAGGGCTCTGGTATAGGACAGCAAGTAGCAAGTCCTCATATTTTCCTGTTTAGTTTAATTAGAGAGCTCCTATCATTATGGTGGTTGCTCTTCCTGATTTTTAGCCGTCATTTTTGCAATGTTTTTTCCCTTTTGCTATATATCATATTAATGCAAAGATTTCACCAGTTTGTTTAGGCTTACTTCTGGCAGATACAGCACCTTCTATACAGCCATTTACATGGTTGTACCCATCACTCTCCCTTATTGGTGAGTACCAAGTCTAGTATGTTTGAACCTGTGGTGGGTATGCGCACTGTCTGGTCAAGGGTATTTGTGTTAATAGTCTGGGTATCGTGCCTGTGAGTATGAGACACTGTATGTTTCCCAGTTTATAGAGGGGTAGTTAGTGTTTCCCGTGAATAGAGTATTTATTTTAGTGGTGAATGTCTCCAGCAGACCTAGGTACGAGCTAAGGGATTCTAATGACATAGAGGGTGATCTGTAGCTTGCTAGGATATTGTATGGTAAGGTATGGGACTTTGTCTATGGTGATTTGGGTGTGGATGAATTCTAGGGCATCGTACTGTTTAACATATGTAGAGTTATGTTTGTTGCTAATATAAATTGGGACTCCGCCATCTTTTGTCCATGTCTCTGCAGCCGATGGTTTAAAAGTGTGCAAGCACTGAAGCCCTGCACTGCCAGAATACATTCTGCAGTTTTAAATTGTCTCTCTGTAACACTACAGATTTTTACTTCCTCCAGAGTGAGGACAATTTGTAGGGTGTGGAGTTTCTTGTTTAGGCTCCTAGCATTGCGCAGTAACATATTTAGGTTTCTTTAGAGTTTATTTGCTATATCAGTAGGTTTGTCAGTTTGTCATAATGTTTTAGCCGATGATTTGGAAGCCTAGAGGAGAGAGGTGCGGACCAACCTTTGCAAAGCAATGTGGTCTTTTACGGGAGTTAAGTTTCACAAAGACAGGACATCATTTACAAATATTCTTTACTAAAAGAGTTGTATGTACACCAGTGCAGATATATACGCACATAGTATAGCAGCTTCTATTTTGGTGCAATTTAAACTTGGTGCTAATTTTATTTATTTAATCAGACTCTGGAGTGTATTACTGCAAAAAGTACATGATTATGTTTGATGTAATTATATGTCTTTTTGCACAGTATACTGTGAGAACTGCTGTAATGGCATATCAATATTAGCCACATGAATGGTAATAAAGGCATGTACCAGCAACAAAATGGCCAGATAATACCCAAAATGCACATGACAGCATTGGAGTCCTCATAACAGAATGTGTGAAAATCACCATACAAGTGCTACAGATATTCTTAGTACTACATGCATCTGAAAGGAAAAAGAAAAATGGATTAAAAAAGAAGCGCATCATAGCTTTATGCAACTACATTAACCACAAGCCAATAAAGCAGAACATCTCAGACACACATGAAACATAAACCAACAGATAGCATTCAGCTCTAAAATAATGTGAGCAGGTAGAAACACAGACTAAATTTGTTAATACTTCTGGGCTGCGGAATGTCACACTTACAGCAGCCTTCATGCATCCTCACATTCCAAAGCATTTTCTGAAAATGAAGTTGAAAAGCATATGCAAAACAAACATCTTATAAACAATAAACACTTTTTGAAAAGTGCAAACAACAGTATTAGCAGTAAAAAGATATCCTTAAAACTGTCATTGACAGTCTTTGTACTACGTGTATAATGACAGAATTATAATTTTCTTCTATAACGTTTTATCAAGCTTTCATATCTTGGTAACTGTACAGTCTAACCATATATTGTCATAACACTTGTTAGCCAGATATGACCTTTGTCATGACAGCAACAAATTCATTTTTGATTGCTTATTTGAGATATTTACAGAAATATGAAAATTATACTTTTATTTGCTGCTGTAAAATTATGCAAATATCAGGATGTATATACAGCTTGCAGTGTAAAATGTTAGTTTTCTTCAACATCATATAAGATTTCACTTGATGCAATATTTAAATCAATTATATTTAGAGTTGTTGTTGTGTCTTTCGGCTTTTCCCAGTTAGGTGTCGCCACAGCGGAACTCCGGTCCGCTAATGATTGGCAGTAGATTTTTACGTGCCGAGTTGCCAGCCCTGACGCACAGCCTTCAACAAAGGTACGCCCATTCACGCATGTCTCCACACAGAAGACGATTTAGCTGAGAATCGAACAGGATAACGTCTTACTGTGAGGCGACAGAGTACTGCATATATTTATAGTTACTAAAAAACAGCTAGCAAAGATGGTCAATATAGTGTACTACAAATGGACATTGATAGTGTATTTTTCTGTCCCTCACCAATGACCATTTCACCCCATGCCCTTCAATAACATATAGCTGTCTTGGTTATGAAATAAGAACAAGTGTTAAAGGGGGGATTACTATTTCTAATGCAAGACATCCTACATTAGTAATTTTTTTTTTCCATTGCATTACTTTCATCTTGTCCATTGTAAATTGGTAAATCACTTAGTTGAGGAATTCTACCCCCAAAGAATGTGAGGCATCATGAAGAGCCATGTACTTAATTGCAAATTTTACAAGACTGAATTAATTGTAAAATGCAATGGGGAAAAATGGACAGGTTCCATGTCGTAGTGTATGAAGTTCTACAGCTCTGTCAACTGTATGCTAAGGCTAGTTTCTAGCATTTCAGGTATATTTTTGACTTGTTGCTCATTTAATACACATCTGCAACTAAACGTTTGACTGAAAGAAAACATTAATTATTTTACTTGTGCTGCTGGCTGGCTTTATGCAGTGTCTACTACAGCTCAGCCTCCATTCCTTTATTGTAAAGCCATCATCAACAGCTGGGGTGGGTTCTTTTGACAAAAATAATTCTAACTCAGTGTCGTAATCCTCCCCAGTAAAAGCTAGAAAACAACCTCAGCTGCCCTGGGAATAGGTTCTAGCATGGAGGAGTTACGGAACTATAATTTTATTGAAACAGTGACTGGTGAACGAACGATCCGATCTTGATCCAATTCTTGGATAGTCTCCACTATTACAGACATTACTTTGGCTTCGTGTCTTGATTACTTTGCTCTGCTTAACATGAGGACCCACAATGCAATGACTTGCTGTCTATTAGGTCTGCAAGGTATGCAGGTTAAGCAAGCAGAAACAGAATATATGTATGTGGGTGATGTCTGCATGTGGGGGCGGTGTCTCTCTCCTGTCAGTTTGCAAATTAAAGTCAGTAAAGGAGCATTTTGACTGGCTGAGCTGCCTGCAGTCAGTACAGAAGTCTTTAGATTACCAGGACTGTGCAAGTAGCATTGGGAAGTGTGGGTTGCAGATTTTAATGCAAAAACGGATACTCCTGGGCAACTCAGGACACTCCAGAGGTGTGTGGTACATTATCTTGTATAAACCATGTTAAATTCTTGCAATAATGCAAAATCTTCACACATCTGCAAATGAAGCTACAAGTCTAAAGTCCTAGAACTAACTAAAAAAGTCCAAGCAGAAAAATGGACAAAAATCAGAGAAGTACAAAAAAGTATCGCCACACAGATCATTAAGCACAACTTAAAATATTTAAGCAGAATTAAAAAAAAAAAAAAAAAAAGCTTTTTTGCTTTCCTTTTGATGAAAAGTTTCTGTCTCCCACCATTTGAAGTGTATAATTTCTCTTCCTGTTTTATCAATAGTTGCAAACAAGTTTTTTTTTGTACATGGCCAGACTTAGAAGAAATCTCATTTGGAAATCTTTACATTCTTGTTAACCTTTGGATGCCCTCATAGCTTTAATGCTTTCTCTTAAACACAATTTGTTCCTTCAACTTCTGTCTTAGGAGAAGTTGTTGTTCAGCTAAATCTGAAAGAGGGTCATCACTAGTTGAGACTGAAAATACGTCTGTATTGTTCCAGACTGTAAGAGCAGAAACAGTAGTAGCCATGTCAGTGTTACCAGCCTGATGTGTCACCTCAGGAAATAATTGACTGACTGTCATATCAACCACTGAATTGGGAAATGGTGTTGATGACAGCCATAAAGGGCATTATAATGAAGAACCAGAATATCTTGAGAATGCATAGTGAATTATTGTACTGTGTGGTGTGTGTGTGTGTGTGTGTGTGTGTGTGTGTGTGTGTGTGTGTGTGTGTGTGTGTGTGTGTGTGTCGGGGGTTGTTGACAAAATATCACTATTTAAAAGTTACAAAAAGGGATATTTGCTTGCGGAGTTTGTCATTATTACAGGTTCCAAAGCAGTTATGGGCTATCACAGCTAAATGCTCCTTACAAGCTTTGCTAACAGTTTGAAAGCTGCATTTCTTATGAGTTTCAACAGTTTGAAGGCAGCCATTATAAATGACCTTTGTCACAGCATTCTGTGGTCGATCAGTACCATTTATCACCCTACTCAAGTGCAATTACATATGGTTTCTTTGTGCCCTCAAACACCAGTTGGGGGGGGGGGTGACGACCCACCACTGGACCAGTAATCAAGGAGCCTCAATCCTCACCACTGGCAACAGTGTGGGACGTTCACTGGGTGGACAAAAAATATGCACACAGTATTTCCAGATGCAGCTCTCTGCATCAAATACAATTTCCATTAAGAGCACTCGGAGACCACAGTCAGTCCGGGGCTGGTTCCTCTACCTTTCTTCAGATCCCTAATAAGACTCCCCACTGGCATAGCTATAGAGTCGATTCCTTAGACCGGGTTCCAAGTCAAGTCCTCCAACAATCTCTCACTAACCAACCGGTGCTTCGTGTCCCTGCCAAATTAGGTGACACACACACACACACACACACACACACACACACACACACACACACACACACACACACACACACACACACACACACACACACATACATACACATACATACACATACACACACACACATACATACACATACACACACACACACACACACACACCTGGGAAAGGCTAAAACAGGTTTACTAGCTATGCCCCCTTTTCTCCAGACTGTAAGGTAGTTTTCACTGCCACCAGAACCCTTCTGCCAGCTACCCTAAGGCCCATAACAAAGGGTGTCCAATCTTACTGTGTAATATTAATATTAATACAAATGGTAGTTTGACCAAGAGCAAGGCTATTAGTAGTGGTCCTGTCACCAAATAAATGTGCACATAATTTTAAAAATCTACACAGATCGGCCACAGTGAGTTTAAATATATTTAATAATAAACAATAAAAGAACAAAACAGTACTAAATATATATTCACAGTGACATCGAGTTCAAAACCACAGGAAATATTTAAAATAGCATTGCAGTACAGGCTTACACAAAGACAAACATCTCAACTAAACTTCGCTATATTCCTGACTGTATCTTAGAGAATTGAACTGTTCCCTAGAAACTTACTTCATTAGAGAAAGGCAGATTTGTGGTGAATGGATCTTGTTGTTGTCAGGTCCAAGACATAATACAGAATGATCCATCTCACTAAGAGACTTCTCAAATTAATATCTAAAATATTACTGCTGGGATAGCTTGCAGAATGACATAATTTCTAGTCATCTGACTTGTAGTTCCCAGGCAAAAACCCCCATTGCTAGAAGATGGCAGCATTCAGTATCTGCCTGTAAACATATACAGACAAGGGATTTTCCTCAAATCTTTGGCAGATGCTGGAAGTCATAAAATAATTGCATTAATTCATGCTTCAAAAGTAGCAATTAGTTCACTCCAAGGACAATATAGAAAACTTCTTAGTACAGACTCTGTGTATCTAGCTGCATTGAAAACCTGAGAGACAGCCTCTTTTATTGTGTAGCCTATGAAGTAATTTCAACTGTTTTTCTAAAGTTTGCTGGACTGAAGTTAACCCTCCAATTTCCTCTGACATATACATTTAAACAGTTGCAATGGTGGATGTACATTGCTGTTCTCTTCCAGTAGGGCACACTGTGGATACATTTTAAGCACAAGCATGCAGATGTTTGTGTTGAAAATAACCTTTTCAACGCAAACATCTGTACAGAGCAGTTTGATATACACATGACGTACTACATTTGTAACACCGTCTTATATAAATCATTTTGATATTCACTAATGACACACACTTATTTACAAAATTCCAGCTAGCTATGCTGGCAGTATCTCCTTTCGTCACAGGGAGCAGCAAAGTTAAAGGTATTATTCATCATATGTAAATGAGTCATCGAAGAGGCCACATCAAATCAACTTTGACTTCAAGTTCTTTGCTGCTTAAAAAAAAAAACAAGGACCTAAAGCCCATTTTGCATCTTGGCAGCTTAAACCATCTCATCTAAAAGTAGTCATTTTATAATCATTTTGCACGGTCACTGTGCACTTAGTCCTTTGGTGTTTGGCAGAAGGTGGCTGGATGCCCACTTCTACCTCCAAGATGCCTGTCTCCCTATAAAAATTGCAAAGGAGTCTAGAAAGTTTCTGTATTTGTGTGTAGGAACCAATCAGTACCTGTTCTGAGTGCTGCCGTTGGTATCATCAAAGCCACAAAGGTGCCCATCAGATGCATATCTGTAGTGGCAATGAACCACAAACTGCAGGGAATGAAAGTTGATGAATGGCTTCTGAGCAGTGCAACAACTGCCAGGGGCATTGCAGCAACAGAGTCCCTTTATCACTTCTGGTTCTTGAAGATCACAGTGATCATCATAGGGTCCTAGATGGAGGACATTCACAGCCTCCATTTCATCTTATGTGCATTGGAGACTTGGCACACAAGTAATTCATTCCATTAGACAGGATGTTTTCTCTCCAGAAAGCGGATTGGAAGGTCATTTAGGCTGAACATTTTCAGGTTCAGATTTTTTTCAGAATCTGGAGCTATTGGCATCCATTTACCTGGTCCATCCTGTCCATTTTTAATACAACAGTGCTTCACTGGACTTTATAAGTTAGCTGCTGCCATTTGATTTTGTGTTTGGATTAACAGACTTTCTGACAACTGGCACAAAGGGTTAAGGCTGTGAACTGTAATTCTTGTGCTACATGGTTTGATTCGCAGCCCTCATTTTCGTAATCTGTGGCCTTGAGCAAGTCACTTAACCAGACAGTGCTTGGGTGCAACTTGGAATTTGGGATAGGCTTCTCAATGGTTGCTCGCACTGCAAGTCTAGTAACTACCTATGTGCAGGTAAAGATCATATATCTAAGAAGACTCATCCAAGATCCCACCCCCTTGGAGGCTTGTCAGCATGCAAGCTTCTGTCCTTAGGTGGCTTGGGGACATCGTCAAGGGCATACAGTCCAAGATGCATAGTTAGTCTGTGGTTGGTATGCACAGCATTATCCAGAAGATGAGGGACAGACTGTCTTTCTGACCCTTCCAGTATTGCAAGACTCCCTCCTCCAGCATGCCATATCCATACAAACCAAGAACTGGACTGTGATCTGATATTTCAGCTAGCAAAGAAAAACTCACTCTTGTGCCATCCAAGAGGCAATGAGGGTGTGGTAGTGTGCTGTAAAGACAAATTGCTTGATAGCAAACCACATCACAGGCAAAACCAGATGTCCTTCTAGGATGCATCTGCAGTCATCTCATATGGGTTGTCCTGCCTCAGGCAGCCCTTCGGTCGGCCGGATTCCAAAGTCTGGGTCCAGCGTTGGCTGATGTCGCCCCTTCCCCGATGTCAGAGTGCCTGGGGTATAAAAGCGTCAGCCGACGCCATCTTCCTCAGTCTTTCTTGTCGCGTGGTGCCTGAAGCAGAAGCAGTTCGCAAG
Source organism: Protopterus annectens (assembly GCF_019279795.1). Classification (NCBI taxonomy): domain Eukaryota; kingdom Metazoa; phylum Chordata; order Ceratodontiformes; family Protopteridae; genus Protopterus; species Protopterus annectens. The sequence continues at coordinate 896,575,598 of NC_056734.1, read as the reverse complement.
TGTCGGTCGGCCAGCTCCTGTAATTCAGCTAAACCGAAGACTTCAAAAGCTAAGTACCCCGTTGGGGACTCTTTCTTGCCTCAGCCGATGTCAGATAAAATTAATAATTGCTTAACTTGTGGGAAACAAATACCTCATAAGAATTTCCACTCTTACTGCCTACCTTGCCTAGGCCCAGACCACGACGTCTCGGCCTGTACCGCCTGTGCTTCCTTCAACCGACGCACTCTAAGACGTCGGTCGGAGTTTGCAGAGGAATTTTTTGGGGCTAGTTTTGCTTACAAAATGCCGTCGGAGACTCCTACTTCACATTTATTAAAGAAACGGAAGGACAAGGACCGACACACGCGGTCCGCGGTTTCGGCTGAAACCACGGCCAGGCCTACCGCAAGTGTCTCTGTCTCGGCTGAAACAGAGTCCTTGGTACTACCGTCCACCAAAACCGTACAACCGACAACCTCGGCCCCGGAGGCCACTACTGTATCGGTTGTTGAATCTCCATTGGAATCTGGTGTCCAGGAACCCTCCGACACCATTCCCTTAGACAAAACTACACCAGCACGTGGTGCAGCCAGGCCTCCTGCATCCATGTCTATTAAGGCATTCTCTAGGGCTAAAGCTGCTAAACTCTCAAAATCTATGCCTCCCAGGGTTATCCCTCAGGGACCCTCTACAGGTTCTCAGATCCTTAGTCTAGCAGAGGACCTTATTTCATTAATTAGGGGCTCTCAGCCTCATCCTGACAGGGGCTCTCATCCTCCTACAGAAAAAAGGCCCAGGGTTGAGCCCTCTGATCCCCTCTCCTCTGATGAGGCCTCTGATGGCTCTGCTCTCTCGGACTACCAGGAGGAGGCTTTTTCGGCCTACGAGGATTCAGATGCAGAGGAATCTATCCCTTCGGCCTCCCCTCCTGAAGAACTGTCTTTTGGGGAAACTCTGCACACTATGAGGGAGCATTTCCAATGGCAGGGCCAGGAATTCTCTGATTCCAGGAAGAGATTAAGGACCTTCTTGCATTTGCCTCAGCATAGACCTTTGGCTTTTCCCCCTGTTTTGAATGTCATTGATGATGTGTATTCTGAATCTAGCACAACCCCTGACACTCTCCCTCCGGCTCATGCCAAACCCGATAGGTACTACAGGGTCCCGGAATCACATCTTTTCCTTTACAAGGCCCACTCTGCTGATCCAGAAACTATTTCCCAGGGCCCTAAAGGGGTTGCAGCTGTCACTACAAAAAATCCACTCCCCTCTGAAAGGGAGTCCAGGGCTTTAGAGCGATGGGGTAAAAAAGTGTATACTTCTACTACCCTTTCTATGAGGGCTTTAAACTGTCAATTTCATATGATACAGTACCAAGAATATTTGTTGGATGAATTGCATAAAAAGCTGTCCTCACCTGAACCCCTAGATCGCAAATCACTTCAGGATCTGGTACATAACTCTCAACAGGTTAGCAACCATTTCTTGCAGTGTGGTTATGATGCATTGGAAGCTTCATGTAGGTCAGCTATGACAGGTGCAGTCATACGTAGGCATGCTTGGCTGAAGGAACAATCTCTGCCAGACCATGTTAAAGCAAAGCTTCTGGATGCTCCACTGGAAAAGCAAAAGTTATTTGGCTGCACTGCTCAGGAGGTCTTAAAGAAATTTGCAGAAAATGAAACTGATACCAAACCAAGTAGTAAAGAAATAAAGTCCAAACCACCACACTGGTAATAAAATCGATTCTTTTTACTTCCACCCACAACAGATGAGTGCTTTCGTCTAATAGATAGACTTCATCAGATGAAAGCACTGATATCATGATACACTTGTATATAAAATCACAAACAATTTAGAATCCATTAATTATGATTTAAAGACATACAGGTTCAAAAACCAAATATTCAATTTAAAAAAAACTTCCCAGCTTTCAAGACTTTAATAAACACATATATATTCTATATACAAACTTTAGCAATATAATTATTCAACTGATAAAATTCAAGTAGTAAAAATGTGCAACAATTTTAAAAAAATATGTAAAAATTTATAATCTTTTGGTTTATTATATACTTTCAGCTTTTTTATGTAGCACAGATTTTATACTGATATAGTCATTTAAACCTGGTGGTGAGTTTGAATTCAGCCTGAGCTGCCATATCAGCTCTTTGTATAGTAGATGGTTCTTGAGGTCCCCCCCTCCCTTGTGCAAACCATACCTAACTGTGTCAATAATACCAAACTTGAAATTGGATACACCTGAACATGCAGTGCTGTGTTTATATAGAGCATTGGTCTCCCTATGAGTTCTAATTTCATATAGGTGTTCATAAATTCTGTCCTTGAAGGGTCTCTCGGTTTTACCAATATAATATGCCATACATGTAGTACAGATAGCAATATATACTAACATGTTGGATCTACAATTCCCCTTAACAAGCTTCACCACACTTTTGAGACTGTTGTTAAGTCTAATGGTATCCTCAGTCCATATAAAAGAACACACACTACATGCCCCGCAAGGTGCAGTTTTTTTATATGGTAATTTCCCTCTTTCTCCTTGTTCCAAGAGTTTCTTAAAGTTGTTTCCCACCCTATATGTAAAAATGGGTTCTTTGCCTACCCTCATGTAAACATCCTTATTAGTTTTCATAAGGTTCCAGTTGTTTCTAACTATGTGTGTAAAAGTGTCTGAAAAAGTACTATATTCAACAATACAGGCTGTGTTATATTTAGTTTTGCTGTCCTGTGTATTATAGTCCTTAGTAAGTGAATGACCTAAAAGTGCTTTATACTTCTTACCCCATTCATTCTTCACTTCTTCCAAAATCCCAGAAACTAATTCCATGGGGTATTCCCTTTCTACAAAGCATTTACTAAGAAATGTAAATTATTTTTCTAAATCCTGAGGATCTGATGTCATTCTGGCTATTCTTACAGCCTGTCCCTTGATCAGACTTTTCTTCTGCGTAAAAGGATGGTGACTACTAAAATGCAAATAACTGTTGCACCATGTAGATTTCCTAAAAATATTAGACTTGAAACCTTCCTTTGTTTTAGAAATAGTCACATCCAAATAATCAATACTTTTATCATTCATAGTATAAGTGAATTTCAGAAAGCTAGTGCTGGACTCCAAATAACCCATAAAATGATGTAGTTCATCCTTAGTACCATCCAACAACACAAACATATCATCCAAAAATCTTAGATAAAGTCTAATGTTGTGGTAAAATGGTGAAGGGAAAATAGTCCTGTTCTCCCATTCCAGCAAAACGAGATTGGCATAGGTGGGGGCGCAAGCTGCCCCCATTGCAACCCCACTAATCTGCTGGAAGAATTCTCCCTGAAACTGGATGTAGTTGGAGTCCAAAATAACCTCCATCAGTTCTGCCACTAAAAGAATACTGTCAGTGGATAGTTTTGAATATTTATATAAACTGTCACAAAAATATTCGTGTCCTTCCTTCCTAGGAATACAAGTAAACAATTCCTTTACATCAAGGGTGAGGAATAATATTCCTTCACTCCATAATTGTCCAGTGATCTTACTCAAAAATTCCCACGAGTCTCTCAGGAGGTGTGGGGTGTCAAGAACAACCTCCTTAATTTTTCTATCCACAAAAACAGCCAAAGGATGCGTTTTAGAATTTTTTGCAGCCACAATCGGCCTCAAAGAGGGAGTAACCAAAGACTTTATGTACCTTTGGTATACCAAAGAAACTTGGAATGTTAGGGTGTGTCTGCTTCAAAAAATTGTAAATTTTTAAATCTATTCTTTTCTCTACAAGATATTCCTCGAGAAGTGAATCAATCCTACCATAGGCTATATTAATTTGATTAATCGACACCAAAGAATAAGTGGTACTGTCCATTAAGATGTTAGTAATAGCATTATTGTAGTCCTCCACATTAAAAATGACTACACCCCCACCCTTATCTGGTTTCATAATTCGTAACTCATTCGGCCTCTGCAGGTCCTGTAATAAAGTATTTTCTTCCACTGTCAGGTTAGAAATACACCCTGTTTCCTTACTACCATATTTTCCATACACTTCTTCAGTTACCATCTTTTCAAATAATAAAAGGGTGGGGTGCAATGGAGGGTTGAATACACTATGTCTCACAAGGACACCTTCTTTGTTGTAACTATTGACCTGAGAATCCAGTCCTTGATTAAGTAAAATATCTAAATTAAGCTTTCTCAAATATAGTTTTAAATCCACTAACAGTTTAGCTAGATCCCCCTTGCATGTTTTTACAAACTTGAAACCCTTGGGAAAACAAATTAAAATGTAATTTAGTCAATTTATAATTAGTATAGTTGAATATTTTGAAACCTTTATATTCAAAAAGTATATCCAAATTATCAACATTTTGTATTATCTGGTCCCTTTCCCTTGATTCTTCCAGCTGTAGTGTCTGTATGTCCTGGGTCCGGTGGAAACCTGCTCTTGTTCGCTAACCTTTCTGACCTCCTGGGTTGAAAAATGCACCAGCATTAACTGTATGGTTACTCCATTTCCTGTAATACCAAGACCCATTCATGTTACGACATGGTAGTCCTGGTTCTTACATTTGTCCAGAAGCCTAATACTAGAAAGATGTGTTTCGCTAGATAGACCATTCAGAAAGGTTGGAGCCCTTTACTGCCTGTGCGCTATAACAGTAGGCTAGGCAATCTGGCTATGATCTTTTATTCTAGCTTGAGCTGTTCTTCCGCTAAACTGCATCTAGCAACCATTTCCAGTTTTCAGTACAGAACTAACTCCTCATCGCTTGTTTCTATGAAAGTGTGCAAATAATTTTTATGAGATACCTTTCCTGTCCCTTTCCCTATTCCCAGTGAAATATTTCCCTCCTTAAGATACTTTCTGTTGAAGAATTTTTTTTGTTGTTTTGATAGCACTGGTTATACCTACATTTAAAGACCGTAAACAGTTTGATAAACCCTTTATAACTCCCAGTATATTTATAGGTCTAACTTTTAAAATATGAATCAGTTGTAGTAACAGTTTGTTAAACAGACCAACCTACGTTTATTTGTTTCAAGGTTATCAAACATTTTATTTTCTGTATGCTTACTCCGTTATACTGCATTAAGTAGACAGCTATGTGTGTATTCTCTCCAGTTTCATCTACAGTTCTTTTTTCTGTAATGGCTGGTAGGTTCATAGATTAGTACCAGGCTAACTGCCCTTGTGGGTCATTTTGATTCTAGCCAATTACCCCATCAGGGAATTAAAGTCTGTGTCTCGTGTTTTTAAGGTAAATACCTTAACCATTATGCCACCCTCCTGCAAGGTTATTACTTTATCATCTACCTTGACCTCTTCTTCCCTTGCATACTGAATGGTTTTTCAGAGACCTCTTCTTCCCTTGCATACTGAAAAACCTTCATGAATAAATAAAACATGTTGGCATGATAGATGCCCATCCCAACCTATCCCCACACCACTGAAACAAATATCCAGTACAGAAGTAGCAACCTTTCCACCTTTAAGGTGTACCCAGATAATTGGATGGACATCCTCAAATTCGTCAACATCGCTTCTTACATTGCTGTCCTAGAGGAGGAGGGGAACTTTTGAATATGGTTTATTGGTTAGGCTTTTAGTGGTCTCTAACTGCCTAGCTGTTACTTATGAAGTTATGAGCTAATATAAATCAACTGCATGCTTTCTACTTCATAAACAATGTAAAACACATTTTCTTCTCAAAATATGATTTATATCTTGATTCAAGACCGTAAACATTTTGTATAAAGCCCTCCATAATTTATCCATGTGTTTATAAAGCTAAAACTACAAGAAAACCTAGCCAAGTTAGAGTTTCCACTGTGTGATTCCTTAAAACCTCTTGTATTAGAGGTAACATGGGATATATGCAAATGATCCCTTAAGGAAACCAGGTGTTTCAGCTATGTGGCATTTCTGAATGCCCATGACTTTTTTTCTTTAAGTCTATTATGGATGAATTCAGGCCAATAAAGCCAAACCCCACTAGTTGTGGGCGTGCATGTTTCAGCCTTCTTCTGCCTGCCCTTTTGCTGTATTCAAGTATCTAACAATGCCACATCAGTAACAACACCTGAAGTATGCGCTAAGAGGTAAGAGACCTGGGCACGCAGGTTGACGTCAACCTGACCTTTGATCACCATGTTGAGGATATCAGCTGAGTATGACAACTCTGGGTTTCTAAAGGTTAGCCAAACAATCCAGTTGTGCTGTGCTGATGATGCCGTATGAATGCTGAAAAACACATGTCCAGAGCTAGTGTGGTTTGTATAAAAAGAACAGCAGAAGGAGATTTCAGGACAGATCTCAGCAGGATTCCATGGGATCTAAACCCTTCTTTTCTGATAAACCAGCTCCTTTATGACTGTCAATCCTTTCCATCCCCCCCTTTCACTTCGATAAACTCTGGGTCCTTTGTCTCAAAAGCTGTCTCTCTCTCTCTCTTCTTCCAAACCTGATAAGCCATAACATTAGACAAATGGGTTCTGTCTGTCATCCAGAAAGGATACAAAATGTCTTGTTTCCTCCTAGCCTATACAAAATCAGATTTTCCTCATTCTCCCTATCCTTTAAGACCTCTTTACTCAGTGGACAATGGAATTTTTGCTTCCTCATCTGTTATGAAGAGGATTTTATTCCAGAATTTTTCTGGTTCTTGGAAAGAACAATAATTGGACACCTGTATCTTCTTTCAATATCTGTCTCAAAGTTCCAAATTATGAGATGTTGGAACTGCAGTCTTGATTTCCAGTTATCCTTCCCCAAGCCTTTTTTTGTTTCATAGGTTTGTAACTGTATCCTAGACTAACAACCACTGGGGCCTTTTTAAGCTTAGCCATGTATCCCAAATCACTGACAAGTTCTTAGTAGTGTAAGCAGGGGCCTGGGTGATGAACCATTTACAGGATACCTGTATCCATTAGAGACATAGGTGCCAAACCAGGGGTGAATTTCCGATTCCCCATCTAATTTTCAGTTGCACTTGAATTGGGTTAAGGAGGAACTGTGCTTCACATAGATGGATATCCTGCTGCAGGGAAGCGGTAGTCTCTGAGATACATTCCTGAATCCCTATCAGGTTCTGTTTATATCACAGGCAAGGTTTAAGTCTTTATAACAATGACATTGGATTTAAAAGATGGTAACCTTCCCATATCTTTTCGTTCTGAATGCAGGAAATTCCTAAGGTTCTATGTCTCTTCACATTACTTTGTTTTTTGCCTTACCCTTTGGTCTTTTAACTGCCCCAGGGGTATTCACAAAGTGCCTTGTATCTGTCATTGCCTGTGCATACTTTGTCAGGATAAGGAAAAAAATCTGAATTCCTCAATCTCATGATTCAGGCTCTTTAGGTTCTATTAAGGTATGTGGGCTTTGTAATAAATCTTCTGCACAGTCTGAGGTTCATTTTGAACCTCAAAAAGTCTTGCTTAAGCTCGTCGGGGATCCAATTTTCTTAGGATGCTGTCAATTATCGCATTTATTCCTGCAGACAAATTTCATTTCTTCTCAGAATACCTTCTAATCCTTCCTCAAAGTCCGGAGAATTTGGTCATACAGAGAGTGAAACGACCTCATAACTGCAAAGGAAATGAAGGCCATTATAACTCTTCAAGTCTTGCACTACCTTTGGACACCAGGTTCTTTTTGGATCTACACAGACAGTACCACAGTAGTGTGGCACATAAGAAAGGAGACACTACTGGCTGTCCAAGCTAGCACTGACTGCATGCGACACTGCAGTTCAACACACCATTTCCTTTAAGTCAGGCTATGCATATCCCTTCAGAAAAGAGCACTGTGGCAATTATCCAGAGCAGATGTACAGAAGACCCTCACAAATGGATGCTGAACCAGAAAATTTCTGCCTTTCTGGACATTTCCATCATTAGGATCATTCCCAGATATTTTTGCTTCTGCACATAACAGACAGCTGAGACTATTTTGTTCTGTTATAGAGTACCATGCCTTAAAGCAATGAAGATGGATGCCATGTCTCTTTCTTGAAAGAGAATTCATTTACAAATTTCTCAGATCTTTCTCAACGTCAAGAAGGACAAGCAAAAATATTGTTGGTGACTCCCTTTTGGCCAGGACAGCACTGTTTTCCCCCTTCATTTTCACTTGGCCAGGGACAGTCCTTACAAGTTATGGACTTGCTTACACAAAATGAGGTCTGTGTAATTCACCCCAATGCACAAACTCTAAATCTCACTCTTTGGTTGATAAAATATTCTTAAAATGTAGATGTGGTTAAGGTTCTATATAAGAGTAGTAAACTGAGTACAAAGAAATCTTAAGTTACTAAATAGAAAAGATTTTGTGTATGATGTCACAAAAAGAATCAGGACCGTTATCAACTGGATATTCTTAATATTTTTTGTTTGTGAGAGTTGCTGAGTTCTGTACTGGGATTCTGTTCTTTTAAAGTGTATCTGTCAGCCATCTCATCCCTTTTTGTTTGCCTCTAGACTCGCCACTTTCTACTTATTTTGAAGTCAAAAAGTTTTCAAAAGGCATGCTACTTCGGATTCCAAAAAGGGAAGATGGCTGCTGTTGAATGTCTGATGTATATGGATTAGAAAAAGATACCGTATCTCCTTTTGAGCCTTCTGCCTCTTTATCTCTCAAATTTTGTACTTGGAAAACTTTTGCTAGTAGCTTTGACTTTTGCTAAAAGTGTGTCAGAGCTACAGGCATTGATGGTCATTCCACCATTCCTATTTTCCATAACGATAGGGTAATTCTTAGGACTAATCATACCTTTTTGCCTAAGATGGTTGATGAGACTTCTTTAAATCAGCCCATCAACCTGCCTCTCTTCTTCCCTTTCCATTAGAACAAAGGTGAGAGAGAGTATTGCATTATTTGTATGTACTCAGTGCAGATTTTAATTGGATAAAAAAACAGAAATCTCAGGAAATCCGGCCATCTTTTTTTTTTTTCCAGATGAGTTTAGGCTCACGAGTTTCTGATCAGACTATTTCAAACTGGAGTTTTGAGGCTATTTTCATTTCATTCCTTCCATGGCAAACAACTTCAAGCCCTTGTTAGGACCCATTCCTCTGGAGCTGTAGCCTCTTCTAGGACTAGATCTTTCCTTGAAACTGCAACATGGCCTTTTCATTACAAAACTGATGTTTTCTGTGGGACTAGATCAGGGTTTATTATTTCTGTTCTCCAGGAATCTCAGCTTAATCTTCCATTTCCCTTTTTTCTTAGACAGCTTTGGGAATTTGTCATCTCTCACTAAAACTGCAACAGTTGTATAAGAACTTACCATAACAATACACGTCACTGTTGTTGTTGTTATGTTATTAGTATTATATCCCACTACTTTTTTCATGTCTCTCATATTTTTTTCTCTTTTACCTCGTGATTTGTACAGATGTGAATGTTTTCATTTCCTTCTGCTTTGGAGCAAATTAATTAATTCCCCTAAATCTCTTGTGTACCTCCTTTGGGCTGATGTTTGGGCTGATGTCATAGTTTGGACGTATGACTCAAAAAGAAGTCTGGTGTCCAGGGTTTAGTAAGCTGGCGGGGTTTATGGCTATCCTTGGCAGGTTATCTTATCTGTTAGTAATACTGCAGAAATGATCAGTCAGAAGTCTACCGTCATGGTAAGTTCTTGCACAGCCGCAGTTTCTTCTTTCCCCTCAACCACAATAATAAGAACATTTTCTAGGGAGTGTTTGGGTGTCGGACCAACTCCCTCACTGCCTCAAACACCAATGGGTGAATCTGTTGTTGTTGGACCTGGTTCCTTGTACAGCTTATTGATGTCAGGAAGCCAGTAAGGTTCATAAGGTGTGTACTAGGCTAATGGCCCTGGAGCCTATATAAACCTAGGCCAAGAATATTCCCAGGCATCTTGCTGCCGGACGTTAGATTTTCTTCGTGTTTCACTGTTGCAGTCATTACATTTGGGTTATCTGCATGCAGGTAGCCCTCAGCCGGCCTGAATACCAGAGTCTTGGATTCCTGCGTCAGATGCTGTCTCTTCTTCCATGACGTCCGGTCGTCAGGGGTATAAAACATGCAGCCGACGTCATTACATCGGTCTTTCTTGCCATGCGATGCTCTAAGCAGAAGCAGTTCACAAGTCCCGGTCAGTTGACTCCTGAAATTTTCGTTTTTGAGTTTCAGAACTGAAGTCTTCAAAAAAGCGAAGTACCCTATTGGAGATCCTTTTTCTTGCTCTTAACCAATGTCAGTAAAAGTTAACAATTGTCTTACCTGTGGAAAGCAAATACCACATAAAGATTTTCATTCGTACTGCATTCCTTGCCTAGGTCCAGACCACGACGTCCCTCGCTGTCAATTTTGTGCCTTATTCAACCCCCGAACTATTCGTTGTTGGTCTATTTTTGCAGCAAATTATTTTGGGAAAACAGCTCTTAAACTTTACAAAAAAACACGTAAACAGGCATGTCCATGGGTCAGCTTCCGGTGATTTCTCCTGTCCACCTGGTGAATCTGGGCATACTGGGGCAATGTGGCAACTGCCTCATGTACACAGACAATCCTCTCCTCCTACCACCCAACACTACAACCTGCGAGAGATGCACTTACATAACCAAACTGGAAGCAAAGCTCTCTCCGGCCAAGATTGCGCTAGACAGTCAAGAGGAGAAGGTTAACACCTGCATTACACCTCAAGTAACTCATAGCCCTTAAAAACCCACATCATCAACACCCACACATAGCAACACTAAACCCACACATGCGGAGGCCCTTAACATTAACCTGCCCAAGCAACAAGGACCTCCGAAGCTGAAACACTAATAAACACCAGTCACAACCAAAGTAACACACAGCTCACAACAACAGTGTGCCACTCAACAACAGCCCCTAAGGCAAGACGATGTACCCAACACTTTAGTCAGGCGCACTGATGTCCCACTCACCAGGCTGAACAAGGAGAAAATTACAGTCAGCTGCCTGTCTGGTGCCAGGATCCGCCACATAATGCATGCACTCAAGTCACTCCACAACAAGTACAAATACGACTCTCTCATTGTCCATGCTGAAGTGAATGACTTGAGACGTACCTCCCTGGACTACATGAAAAGAGACATGGAAGAGCTCTTGGATCATGTGACCCAGGCAGGTATGACCCTAGCCCTGAGTAGCATCCTGCCTTCGCCCAGAATGATACCACAGTATAAGGACAAAACGATTGACTTCAACAATTGGCAAAGCTTCTGGTGTCATTCAAAGGGGATCCAGTATTTGTCTGCCTGGGAAGACATGATCGACAAACCACGATGCTTTGCCAGAGATGGTCTGCACCTGTCACCCCTGGGATTCAGGTTACTGGCTAAAGCTCTTGCCACCCCTATAGTGCCTTTTTTAGGCAAGGTTCAAAGGATAAAACCACCACTGTAACAGATACAAGCATGCAAAATCTGAAGGTAATGCTACTCAATGCTAGAAGTCTAAACCTCAAAATGCACTCTGTCAAGGCACTCCTAAAAATGGAGAACATCGATATCTATGCAGTAACTGAGACCTGGTTCAAGGCTCCAGAGAGCACCCCTGCAATACCAGGCTACAATTCTTACCACACTTTTCGGCCACAAAACAAGACCGAAACACTAAAGGTGGAGGAGTGTCCATATTCACCAAGGATATTCACACCTCCAGGCTAGTTGCCCAACAGAATGCATCTGAGATTCTCCAGGTGCAACTAACACTAGGTAAGACTGCAATCCAAATTGTAGCTTGCTACAGATCCCCCACTATGCCCCAAGATTCTCACTACACCTTTCTAAACATACTGGAAAATATTAAGATACAACCAAACACCCTAATACTTGGTGATTTCAACTACCCTGCCATTAAATGGGAAAACTACTCGGGTACCAACTCCTTTTCCCAATGGTTCTTGGAATTCATAAATTCCAACGCCTTGGATCATCTACTCCATTGTCCCACCAGAGGCTCCAGTATCCTAGACCTGGTCATTACCAACATGGGAGGTAGATGCTCCACACCAGTGGTCACCCTCTCATTGGCCAGGTCTGACCATAAGCAAATCACCCTTGGCATCCACATTCCACCCCCACCCCCAGTAAGAAAACCTCCTTAAAAAACTTCTCCAAAGCCAACTTCATGCTACTGAAGTCAGAAGTGACAAACTTCACAACACCCATGCAGACGGGATCTGGAAGTTAGACTGCAGAATCCTACACTAAGGCACTGTATGAGCACATCCACTTATGCATGAATCGTGCCATCCCAAATAGAACCAAGATGCTCTTCTCCAAAAAAAAGGAAGCCAATCTGGTGGTCCCCTGATATAAACAAACTATACAACAGAAGGAAGAAACTGTTGCAAAAGAGAGGAAAATCGCAGGATGCAAAAATCTCCCTCACCAGCCTCAGTAAGAAGCTGAGATCCCTCATAAAATCCTCAAAATTGCCAACGATTCCAAAGACAACCACAAGGCATTCTATAGTTATGTCAAGAATCTAAATGGCAATGCTCAGATCTCCTCTGAGCTACAACAGAATGGCATTAAATATACTGATCCCAAGGATATTGCCAATATCCTGGCAGATCGATTTAGTGCCAACTTCACCCCCTCTCACCCCTTAAAGGGCCCATCTCAATACCAAAAGATTTCCAAATTCCGATAATCACAGCCACACATGTAGAAACCGCACTCTCCAAAGCTAAGAATACAGCATCCATGGGACCAGATGACAT